>NW_026280101.1:117500-175699 GCF_023373465.1 Oncorhynchus keta | reverse complement strand
GTCTCAATTTAGACTGAGGAGCCAAATTTAACCTCACCTCTCTCAAGACAAGTGTTGCTAGCTGACGGCTTCTACAGTAGAAGTACTTTTGAAAGAGCAAGGGTTTTCTAGAGTGGAATGGACAGCTATTTGAGATGGAATTAAATCAATATACCACCTGCAAACCTGTTGGGTACATTGTTGTTGGCTTTTGTAAAGATTGGTCCTTTGCTTACCGAGCACCTTTTAAAAAGTAGATGGATAACAGATGTTCCCCTGCATGCTTCCCTTATAGACTTACACAATGTTTTGTGAGGGTTGTCCCCATGTTTCAATACTCAGCAAACACAGATGAATCATAATGTTGTCCCAATGTTTCCCCAACGTTACCTTCTCCCAGGTCCATAACGGCAAGCAGGGCGCTGCTCTGAGCCTCCCCCAGGCAGTTGCTGGCCACGCAGGTATAGAGCCCAGCGTCACTGGCCTTGCAATCCCTGATCCACAGACCCCCAACATCCTTCTCCCCAGGCGGGGCCAGGAGATCATTGTTACGGTACCAAAACAGAGAGGGGGCAGGCTGACCCACCACAGACACCCTCAGGCGGATATCACACCCTGTCCCCACTGCAGCCTTGCGGAGCTTGCGCAGGAACACCGGCGGGGTTCGACCTGGGTCCCCTGTGTCCGGAACTACCTGGTCCTGGGAAACTTTGACCCGTTTGGAGGGGATACCAGGACTGAGGTGTGTGCCGCCTTCCGCCATTTTCTTTGGGTTGGTGCTCATAGTTCTGAACACTTCATGTTCAACAAGTGACAGCCTTGTAGATATGGGTTGCAGTTACTGAGTGTATGGAACAATCCTTATGAAATCATCATGGTTGGTCAGAGGTACCTCTCAGCATTCCAATTTGATCTGGAGTCTGTGGTTACATAGATATACAGTAAGTTACTGCCACAAACGAAATGAACATGTGGCTGCAACGAGTCCACTTATAGATGCAAATAAAACACAGAAGGCAACCAATTAACTTATCATCATAAAGTTACCCCAAATCCCTCAATAAATATCATGCCAGTGAAGGGGCAACATGCCTTTAACCCAATTATGAACCCCTGATAATGAACTTACCTCATCACCTCCCAGAAAAATATGCAATCCATTTTTTTCACATCCTCGCAAAGTCCAGTTAAGGTAACAAGATCTGAGAAGCCAAATATTTCATCTGGAACAAATTAAAGTGTCCTCTCTCTGCCGGCCCTCCTGTCCACTGGAGCCCCTGGTGTAAGTCCACCTGGATCATCTAGACTTAGCCGCCATCGCTACGGCCCTTTGAAGGGGGTCTGGGGCTCTGCTTACACCCACCGAAGAGTGGAGAGAGAGAGAGAGATCTGACCTATGGAGGCTTCAATGTCACCACTATCCAAACTGGCTCTACTTGGACTCAAGGAGAGTGGCTCTAGTGCACCCACACAACTCTTTTTTTCTTGTCAGGAGTTAAGCTCCCTCTCTCTCCCTCTCTCTCGCTCACTCCCTCTCTCTCCCTCGTTCCCTCTCTCTCCCTCACTCCCTGTCTCTCCCTCGCTCCCTGTCTCTCCCTCGCTCCCTGTCTCTCCCTCGTTCCCTCTCTCTCCCTTGCTCCCTGTCTCTCCCTCGCTCCCTCTCTCTCCCTTGTTCCCTCTCTCTCCCTTGCTCCCTCTCTTTCCCTCGCTCCCCGTGGTTGAGTCTCCTGGTAGGTGACGGGCAAGTGCCCCCAGCCTTGAGGTGACAGCTGCATCCTGGATAGGTCACATTTTTTGGGGCTGCCGAATTGCCCCTGCCTCTCTCTCACACACATGCAAACCAAGCTGCGGGTGTGTGTGTGTGTGTGTGTGTGTGTGTGTGTGTGTGTGTGTGTGTGTGTGTGTGTGTGTGTGTGTGTGTGTGTGTGTGTGTGTGTGTGTGTGTGTGTGTGTGTGTGTGCGTGTGCGTGTGTGTGTGTGTCAGAGTAGAGAGGGGAGCCAAGGGCAGTAGATAAATGTGTTCTGATTCATAAGTCAAAGCTAGGCACCCAGCAACATGAGAGCACATGCATACTGACAACTACTGGTAGCTCACATACATACTAACAACTACTGGTAGCTCACATGCATACTAACAACTACTGGTAGCTCACATGCATACTAACAACTACTGGTAGCTCACATGCATACTAACAACTACTGGTAGCTCACATGCATACTAACAACTACTGGTAGCTCACATGCATACTAACAACTACTGGAAGCTCACATGCATACTAACAACTACTAGTAGCTCATATGCATACTAACAACTACTAGTAGCTCACATGCATACTAACAACTACTAGTAGCTCATATGCATACTAACAACTACTAGTAGCTCATATGCATACTAACAACTACTAGTAGCTCACATGCATACTAACAACTACTAGTAGCTCATATGCATACTAACAACTACTAGTAGCTCACATGCATACTAACAACTACTGGTAGCTCATATGCACACTAACAACTACTGGTAGCTCATATGCACACTAACAACTACTGGTAGCTCACATGCATACTAACAACTACTGGTAGCTCACATGCATACTAACAACTACTGGTAGCTCATATGCATACTAACAACTACTGGTAGCTCACATGCATACTAACAACTACTGGTAGCTCACATGCACACTAACAACTACTGGTAGCTCACATGCATACTAACAACTACTGGTAGCTCACATGCATACTAACAACTACTGGTAGCTCACATGCATACTAATAACTACTGGTAGCTCACATGCATACTAACAACTACTAGTAGCTCACATGCATACTAACAACTACTGGTAGCTCACATGCATACTAACAACTACTGGTAGTTAATATGCATACTAACAACTACTGGTAGCTCACATGCACACTAACAACTACTGGTAGTTCACATGCATACTAACAACTACTGGTAGCTCACATGCACACTAACAACTACTGGTAGCTCACATGCATACTAACAACTACTGGTAGCTCACATGCACACTAACAACTACTGGTAGCTCACATGCATACTAACAACTACTGGTAGCTCACATGCATACTAACAACTACTGGTAGCTCACATGCATACTAACAACTACTGGTAGCTCACATGCATACTAACAACTACTGGTAGTTCACATGCATACTAACAACTACTGGTAGTTCACATGCATACTAACAACTACTGGTAGTTCACATGCATACTAACAACTACTGGAAGCTCACATGCACACTAAGAACTACTGGTAGTTCACATGCATACTAACAACTACTGGAAGCTCACATGCATACTAACAACTACTGGTAGTTCACATGCATACTAACAACTACTGGAAGCTCACATGCATACTAACAACTACTGGAAGCTCACATGCATACTAACAACTACTGGTAGTTCACATGCATACTAACAACTACTGGAAGCTCACATGCATACTAACAACTACTGGAAGCTCACATGCATACTAACAACTACTGGTAGTTCACATGCATACTAACAACTACTGGTAGTTCACATGCACACTAACAACTACTGGTAGCTCATATGCACACTAACAACTACTAGTAGTTCACATGCATACTAACAACTACTGGTAGTTCACATGCATACTAACAACTACTGGAAGCTCACATGCATACTAACAACTACTGGAAGCTCACATGCATACTAACAACTACTGGAAGCTCACATGCATACTAACAACTACTGGTAGTTCACATGCATACTAACAACTACTGGAAGCTCACATGCATACTAACAACTACTGGAAGCTCACATGCATACTAACAACTACTGGTAGTTCACATGCATACTAACAACTACTGGTAGTTCACATGCACACTAACAACTACTGGTAGCTCATATGCACACTAACAACTACTAGTAGTTCACATGCATACTAACAACTACTGGTAGTTCATATGCACACTAACAACTACTGGTAGCTCATATGCACACTAACAACTACTAGTAGTTCACATGCATACTAACAACTACTGGTAGTTCACATGCACACTAACAACTACTAGTAGTTCACATGCATACTAACAACTACTGGTAGTTCACATGCACACTAACAACTACTGGTAGTTCACATGCATACTAACAACTACTGGTAGTTCACATGCACACTAACAACTACTGGTAGTTCACATGCATACTAACAACTACTGGTAGTTCACATGCACACTAACAACTACTGGTAGTTCACATGCACACTAACAACTACTGGTAGTTCACATGCATACTAACAACTACTGGTAGCTCACAAGGAAATAAAACCAAAACAACGTAAATTACTTCTCTAACTCTGTTAAAATGTTTTTAATCTCACAATCTTGTGTTTTTGTTTTGCATTAGGTTGCATCATATTAGATTATTAATTGGTCATTTATAACCTCATACGTCATTAACAGCTTGTCATCATGACTAACTCTGAGTCTCAGCAGTAGGAGGAGAACCATGTGTGCTGGTACAGGATGAATAAACCCCATCTACAGCTCCTCTGTCTGTCTGGTCACCATGGAAACAGACTATATATATAGGGCCGTGGACTTGGACCAGAGTCATATATTTAGAGAGTACATTGCTCTGACTTGGGCAAAGATCATCCTCTGGTCTAGGCCTCAAGCAGAGCATGGACCAAATGGTGATATGTGCAAAGAGGAGACATATTGCTAATAAACAATACAGTGTCTGTCTGTCTGTCTGTCTGTCTGTCTGTCTGTCTGTCTGGTTTACCAATTATAGTCTTCACACCAACATACAGTGTTGGGAAATTATTTTTCATGTTGAATTATGTGCACCTAACACTTTGTTAAGAGGTTACACATGTATCATATTGGTAAAAGAACGCCAGTATCCGATTATTTGAAGCAGCTTTGGACAGAAAACGCGCCATTTAGGATGCACCTGCGGTGATGATGGAAGCGCATCTGGTGTTTATTTTCAGGCAAAAGTCGCATGGCAACAGAGTTTACGCATCTATCACACGAACTTGGACACAGACCGCTCCCTGCTAACTGGCCAACAGTTTGGTAAAACATTTATGTTTTGATGAATGTCGGGTTTTGCGGAGGTTTAAACAATATTTAGGCCTATAACTTTTGCCGGTTGAAGCGGTTGGCCTTAAAGTCAAAACGTGTGCAAAAATGTATCCTTTCATTTTATTGCCTAAACATTTATTGTCTGAATTTCGCTAAAGATACCTTTGTATAAACTATACGGTAATAGTAGTCCTGTGCCTGACCTACATTTATTGAATATTTTCGTATAAAACAATTGTTTATTTATGACAAGAAATAAGTTGCGCGCTACTATGGAAATTGGGCTCCTCCATGCGCTCCTTTATTACGACGTTTCGTTCGTAATAAACGCCCCAACAAACGTAGAATTGGAACTAAAACGTTTAGTTTGCTTATGGACGAAAGCTGGGATAGCTTTTATAAATCGGCAAAACTCCATCCTCATTCAAAACGTTGAATTAAATCTTAATGCCTAGGGATAATTTGGATAACTGAGTGTATTTTAGGCTACTTAATTTTAAGAAAATTGTATTGAATATTTTACTGTTAAAATGAAGTGATCTGGGACTTGGACATTTTTTTAAATGCAAATTCAACTGCTTGTAAAGTAAAAACACAATTTCCCCACTTTCAGGTATGGATAGCATTCAATCTCTGTCTCCATAGTGACAGTTCAAGTCTCCAACATTTCAAGTCTTTGGTGTCCAGGGAAAACCACCCAGCCACAGCTCCATCTAAAGCCTCCAAAGTCAAACCTCTGAAAGTGCTAAAACTGCTAACTTACGCCGCCCTTCAAAACCCAAAAAGGCTCAAGTCCTCTGGGAGTCCATCCTGTTTCCGTAAGAAAACAACCCTATACTGTCAACAGAATGATCCCGAGGATGGTTGTTAGTCCAGACTCACAGAGCCCAGGCCCTTCCCAGAGTGCTGTGCAGCAGCTGGGCGACAGTGCCAGTCATGCAGAGACCCCAAAGCCCAAGAAGCCCAAATGGGTCATGAGGATCAGAGCCTTCAAGGACCCTGATACCCTCCCACCGAAGAAGAAGCGACAGAGGAAGACGGAAAAGAGGCCTGCTGTGCCTGCCAGGACTACCGGTTGGTCAGATGAGGTGTCTGGCATCAGGGAGCATAAAAGAGCAGCCAGCCAGAGTGAAGGAGGAGATGGAGACCTCAGTTCACCACCAACCAAACGCTCCACCAGCCAGACAGAGCAGGGAGCTATTGTCTCTGACACTGATATTCACTCCTGTGTGTTTGCACCCACTCACCTATTCATGCACACATATGCAATGTCGCCCACTGAGAAGAATGAGTGTTAAATGTAGGACTTTATGATTTTATAAAAAAATTGTATAACATGTTGCATTACTCCTGAGGATGTTTTTATTCACTATCTACTACTACTACTTCTTCTACTAATACTACTGTTATTGCTGCTACCACTACTACTGCTGCTGCTGCTACTACTACTACTACTGTTACTGCTGCTAGTACTACTACTACAACTGCTACTACTACTGCTGCTACTACTACTACTACTACTACTGTTACTGCTGCTAGTACTACTACTACAACTGCTACTACTACTGCTGCTGCTACTACTACTACTGTTACTGCTGCTAGTACTACTACTACAACTGCTACTACTACTACTACTGCTAGTACTACTGCTACTACAACTGCTGCTACTACTACAACTGTTACTGCTGCTGCTACTACTGCTACTACTGCTAGTACTACTGCTGCTACTACTACTACTACTACTACTACTACTACTACTGCTAGTACTACTGCTACTACTACTACAACATCTCTCTATATCAGTGGAGGCTGTTGAGGGGAAGGCGGCTCATAATAATGTCTGGAACAGAGCAAATGGAATGGCATCAAACACATGGAAACCATTCCACAGATTCCGCTCCAGCCATTACCACGAGCCTGTCCTCCCCAATTAAGGTGCCACCAACCTCCTGTGCTCTCTTTCTCTACACTGAGTGTACAAAACATTAAGGACACCTGCTTTTTCTATGACATAGACTGGCCAGGTGAATCCACTTCAATCAGTGTAGATGAAGGGGAGGAGACGGGTTAAAGAAGGGTTTTGAAGCCTTGAGACAATTGAGACATGGGTTGTGTATGTGTGCCATTCAGAGGGTGAATTGGCACGGCAAAATCTTTAAATGCCTTTGAACAGGGTATGGTAGTAGATGCCAGGCGCACCGGTTTGTGTCAAGAACTGCAACGTTGCTGGGTTTTTCACACTCAACAGTTTCCCGTGTATCAAGAATGGTCCACCACCCAAAGGACATCCAGCCAATTTGACACAAGTTTGGAAAGCATTGGAGTCAACATGGGCCAGCATCCCTGTGGAAAGCTTTTGACACCTTGTAGAGTCCATGCTCCAATGAATTGAGGCTGTTCTGAGGGCAAAGAGGGGGGGGGCAAATCAATATTAGGGAGGTGTCCTTAATGTTTTGTACACTCAGTCTATATCTATCTCCCACTTTCAATGTCCTAGACACATCGGATAACACTGAGGTTGGGCGGAAGGTTTGGCAGGATAGTGAAAACCTGGCAATTTGCAAACACTCATGACTATGAATAGAGCACCCTCATGCAGCTGAGCCCCAGCTGTGGTAAACTAGTAGACAACTGGTGAGTTCAGACCATCTTCTGGCCACCTTGTTGTACTGCAAGAGCACTTGAAACAGCCCCATGAAAATAATTAATTTTTTAAAAAACTAGGCAAGTCAGTTAAGAACAAATTCTTATTTACAATGACGGCCTAGGAACATGAGTTAACTGCCTTGTTCAGGGGCAGAACGACAGATTTTTACCATATCGGATTGGGGGTTCGAACTAGCAACCTTGCATTTATAAGTGTTAAATTCATGTTAAAATGCTCTAACCACTAGGCTACCTGCCCGCCCCAAACTAAAAGTTACTTCCTACCTTCTATCCTAGATTACTTGTCCTCTTGAAATGTTTTTGAGGATCATGTTGGGATTTCAATGCATCATAGGACAAAAATACAGGACAGTGGTGATAAGAACAAGCAGCATGGGAACTACAGTAGCTATGAGATATGTACCCTGGCTGCGGTCTATAAACTAGTTCCCCAGGCCTGACTAGAGACATATGTGGCTCCATGACTCCACTCTAGTCACACGAGAGAGCTGACAATGGTACAGATAATCTGTCAGAGAGTTGGTGAGTTACGCAGAAGACTGCCCGTCTGCCTGGCCAGTACCACTTTCAGAGTTGGCCAACACAACCTGGGGCTTAACTTAACTCTCTCTGTATAGAGAGAAGGACGTGTTTGCAAGAGAACGATTGTGTGCTTCCGAGGTTATTGTATCTCGGTCTGGTATGTTTATTCCCCAATGAGACAAGCTGGAATATCTGACCTTGTCTATGAAACTGTATTGTATAATTGCACAGATGCAGGCAGGCAGAGCCAAGGCTGGAGTTGGATAAAGAAAAGCAGAATTGTTATTATTTTCAAAGACACATTAACACACAAACATTTGTTTGGTGGGAAAGCAGGTGCTATGATGAGGGACATACAGTGGGGCAAAAAAGTATTTAGTCAGCCACCAATTGTGCAAGTTCACCCACTTAAAAAGATGAGAGGCCTGTAATTTTCATCATAGGTACACTTCAACTATGACGGACAAAATGAGAAAAAAAATCCAGAAAATCACATTGTAGGATTTGTAATTAATTTATTTGCAAATGATGGTGGAAAATAAGTATTTGGTCAATAAAAAAAGTTTCTCAATACTTTGTATATACCTTTTGTTGGCAATGACAGAGGTCAAACCTTTTCTGTAAGTCTTCACAAGGTTTTCACACACTTTTGCTGGTATTTTGGCCCATTTCTCCATGCAGATCTCCTCTAGAGCAGTGATGTTTTGAGGCTGTTGCTGGGCAACACAAATGTTCAACTCCCTCCAAAGATGTTCTATGGGGTTGAGATCTGGAGACTGGCTAGGCCACTCCAGGACCTTGAAATGCTTCTTACGAAGCCACTCCTTCATTGCCCGGGCGGTGTGTTTGGGATCATTGTCATGCTGAAAGACCCAGCCACGTTTCATCTTCAATGCCCTTGTTGATGGTAGGCTTTGTTACTTTGGTCCCAGCTCTCTGCAGGTCATTCACTAGGTCCCCCCGTGTGGTTCTGGGATTTTTGCTCACCGTTCTTGTGATCATTTTGACCCCACGGGGTGAGATCTTGCGTGGAGCCACAGATCGAGGGAGATTATCAGTGGTCTTGTATGTCTTCCATTTCCTAATAATTGCTCCCACAGTTGATTTCTTCAAACCAAGCTGCTTAACTATTGCAGATTCAGTCTTCCCAGCCTGGTGCAGGTCTACAATTTTGTTTCTGGTGTCCTTTGACAGCTCTTTGGTCTTGGCCATAGTGGGGTTTGGAGTTTGACTGTTTGAGGTTGTGGACAGGTGTCTTTTATACTGATAACAAGTTCAAACAGGGGCCATTAATACAGGTAAAAAGCAGAGGACAGTGGAGCCTCTTAAAGAAGTTACAGGTCTGTGAGAGCCAGAAATCTTGCTTGTGTGTAGGTGACCAAAAACTTATTTTCCAACATAATTTAAAATAAATTCATTAAAAATCCTACAATGTGATTTTCTGGATTTTCTTCCCCCTCATGTTTTCTGTCATAGTTGAAGTGTACCTATGATGAAAATTACAGGCCTCTCTCATCTTTTTAAGTGGGAGAACATGCACAATTGGTGGCTGACTAAATACTTTTTTGCCCCACTGTACACATCTGTTGGGTTCATTATGATGAAAAATAAATCATAATGAACCTTTATTTGATCAGGGAGTCCTACTGAGACCAAGGTGTCGTCTACAGATGAGCCTTATGAGAAAAGTCTACAGCAGCACTGTGAGTTCACGTGTGATTACTGTTGTGATCTATTCGTAACACTTTGTATCTTCTAAGGGGGTTGCAAAGGGTTCATGAGTCGTTTATATAAACAGTTATAATACATTATTTCAAACTGTGGTTGATTTTCAATAACTGAGCCCAATATCTGTTTAAGTTTGAGTCATTCAGCAGACTCTCCTATCAGGAGTGACTTATAGTGCATTCATCTGAAGATAGCTAGGTGAGAACCACATTTCCTGCACTTAGAGCCTGTACACCGCTCCATTTCAGACAACACCTCTTTCAATCGTGTCTTATCTGGCCCTGGTGTTTTGTCTAATACTTCTACTCTGCTGAAATCTCCTCACACCTCCGACACTAAATACACACACTTATGTGTATTAAAGAAAACCTTAACACGAAGGAAAAATACCTCAGAAATGGTTTCAAGAACAAAGCGGCCCTTACCGCGAAACACAGACTGTGTTCAAATACATTGTAACTTCCAGTCACCCACAAGGTCATACTCTGAAGTCTTTCCTCTGGATAATGACTGCATAACAATAACATATCTCTCTTAATCAAAATAATTTAAGAAACTGAAATGGGTGTGCAGTGTGTTCTTCCTTCTTGCCACAAGAGGGCAATGCAGACTCCAATGAAGGCGTTTTAGAAGAAGTACCGAGGTCTACAGTGAAGTAATCATTCCAAACAAAGACATTGCAAAGTCATTCTGTTCAAATATATTTATTCATGTTTTTCTATGAAACTTAACTCTACAGTTACAAAAACTACAAAACAATGTAACAAAAATACTACAAATATTGAAAAAAAATAGAACGTTATTTTTGTACCGAATTAAAAAAACGAAAGGAAAAATGAAATGAACACAGCGCACGACACGATCGTTTCCAGCTCAACCATTTCTAAGAACCATCACATTATGACAGATAAGCAAATGTTGGTGCATTTGCCTCCTTGGAATTCCAGTACAAACAAAGTTTAAACAAAACAACTCACCGACTAGCATGAACAAAAGGAACCAGGACAGGAGCAAAATGACAGGTACAGGAGGACTACAGGAGTGTTTCAACAGCATGGAAAAACATTTATAGTCACAGGATTCAAGCATTTCCCAGGTATTTATCACATTTGGCCAATTTGTTGGAATGACTAATATACAAGGCTTTAACAATGAGGAGTCTCATGGAATGTCAAAACAATTCATTTTTAATTACTAATCCTCTGAAAAAAAGCAGTGCAGTTAACGTCCAAGATTAAGTTAAGTGTTCGCTAAAGAACTGCACTTTCAGAAAACCTCCCACCACCTTGTACACAACACACATACATGGACACACGAACATCCTGTTAATGTCTGTGCAAAAGGACATCCCCTGCAGGCAAGTGTTCACTGCGGTTCACTCTGTATCCAGCAACAACAAGCCCTGGCATAACAACATGTGCAGTAAATGCTTTTAAGACTTTGTTGAGCCTCGCTCTTAAAATTGGACCGACTAGTAAACTTTGTCAATAGAGAGGAGGGGGGTAAATTAAAGCTTAAACTGGATGAGACCCAGTCACCTGACAGACTACAGAAACTGACTGGAGAACACTTTGGAAAAGAATGACTGCGAAAAAAAAATTAAACAAAAAAATGGACAAACCAAAACAGGGTGTCAACTACATCTAGAAGGCTGTGCTTCAGCGATAGGCACTGCCAAAGTAGGGTGTGGGGTTTGGGCAAGCTGAAACTTGAGACCAAAGTATTTGGAGGCACTCAAGTTGAACGAGTCAGACGCTAAGGAGATTTGTACTGTAGCTTTACGGAAGCTTGGGCAGCTTTACATTTAAGTTGTCCCTGGCCCTTAATACTGCAAGGCCATCCATCCCTCACACATCCACACTCTTCAGTCTCTCCGCTGTCTGGCTGTGTTCCCATGTGCTTCCCCATCCGTGGAGGGCCAGTTGGGAAGAGAAAGCAGGCAGGCAGTCGAGCATTAAGCAGGATTCAGGCATGTACTCCTGGGGGAACAACATGTTAGACAGGGAATAGAGGGATCTCTAGGTTCTCTCCTACTTCATGGGAACAAACAGTCCTGTGGGGTTATATGGGGTAATGTCATTCTGTACAGTCATTCAAAATGGCTTAAGGCACCTGGAACAGGTTCAAATAAACACAATATCTGAAAAATACATATGGCGCCTTCTTCAATCGCTCTTTTCATAGGACTGATAAAGCTAGAAACCTTCATTTTGACCCGTTCAGCAGTCAGATACTATTTGACATCCTTACCTTTCTCTCTGGCCGCCGCCTGTTTCTCCTGAGCCAAGTTGAGTTTGTTCTGCTCTGCAGCCGTGGTGTTGTTCTCAGGACTGCTGCTCCGTGACGGGGACCCCTGGCCCTCCTCGTTCTGGTAGGCCAAGTCCAGGTGCTGCTGGGCCATCTTCAGGTGCTTCCTCAGCCTCTCCAGGTCTCTGCTGGACGCCTCGTTCCCCAGGCTCTCCCTCCCATAGTCCCCCGCCAACGGATCTCTGAACTCTGCCTTCAGCTTGCCAGCCGGGTCCTTCTTCCCCAGGACCGTGTGGTACCCTGGCGGGGCAGTGGGTCCATGGCGGGAACTGCAGAGGGACCCCCGGGCCACGGGGGGAAGAGCTGGGATGGGGTGGCGTCTGGCACGCCCGCGGAGGGTGTCGCGGACTCCGCCGACACCGAGATGGAGAATCTCCAGGAGGGTGAGTGTGGTGCAGAGGAGAGAAACCACGTACATGACCAGGAGGAAGATGGTCTTCTCGGTGGGCCGCGAGACGAAGCAGTCCACCGTATGCGGACAGGGAGAGCGCGTGCACACGTAGAAGGGCGCCACCTCGAAGCCATAGAGGACATACTGGCCTAACAGGAAGGCCACCTCGAAGGCGATGCGTGAGATCAGCGAACACACGTACACCTTCATCAGGCCGTCACGCACGATGCGCCGCCGACCGTCGTGCTTCTTCACAGAGCCTGGAGACGAGGCAGAGAAACTAACTCACTGACAGCAAGCCACAGGGCAAGTCACAGTAAAGGGACAGGTGTGATCCACACAGCTTTAAAGTCAAATAAAAAGTAATTTCCCTGGTGACAACTTCATAACCAGTGTGAATGCAAAGAGACAGTTTGAGGAGAAGCTGTGCCTCACCCTACCTTCTGTCACCTTCTCTTTGTCCTTCTCCACCTCGATCTCCTCAGTGATCATGGGGTCCTCCTCTCCGTTGTCCTCTGCCTCCTCGTAGTCCCGCTGTGCCCCCCGGGTCACGATGGGCATTCTCTTCTTCCCGGCACGATGAAGAGGCCGGTACTCAACATCGTCCATGCGGGCGATCTTGTGCATGGCAAAGCCCAAGTACATGATGGTAGGGGTGGTGATCAGGATCACCTGGAGGAGAGAGGGAGGGAGTGGATGGTAGACAGGGAATTCACAGTCCCTGAGCGATTGCTTACAAGTACATAAGTAGTTAATGGTTTGTTTGTGTCAAAGGGTTATACATCCCATCTGTTATGGCTACACACACACACCTTATAGTTACTTCACCCTACCCTGAGAAAACATTTACATCTGCTTGACTCAGTCTCACCTGGAAGATCCAGAAGCGGACGTGTGAGAGAGGAGCGAAGGCGTCGTAGCAGACGTTCTCACACCCGGGCTGCTGCGTGTTGCAGACGAACTTAGCCTGTTCATCGTAGTAGATGGTCTCGCCCCCCACGGCCGTCAGCACGATGCGGAAGATGATGAGCACAGTCAGCCAGATCTTCCCCACGAACGTGCTGTGGTTGGAGATCTCATCCAGGAGACGCGTCAGGAAGCTCCAGCTCATGATGAGGCCTCAGCAGACACCTGGCCAGGAGCCCTCTCAGCTCTGGGGGTGATGTTATTTTCAGTGTGACATTTACCTGAAAAAGCTGCTTCTGGTGCGCCTGGCTCATCTTCAGAGTTTCATTTTCAAAGAGAGAAAGAACACCTCCATCATCATGTCAGTTGTGGAGGTGGGGTTGGACGAGTGTTAGGAGCAAGAGGGTAAACTTCTTAAAAACACACATCATCATGTCAGTTGTGGAGGTGGGGTTGGACGAGTGTTAGGAGCAAGAGGGTAAACTTCTTAAAACACACATCATCATGTCAGTTGTGGAGGTGGGGTTGGACGAGTGTTAGGAGCAAGAGGGTAAACTTCTTAAAAACACACATCATGTCAGTTGTGGAGGTGGGGTTGGGCGAAAAGAGGGTAAACAAAAACACACATCATCATGTCAGTTGTGGAGGTGGGGTTGGACGAGTGTTAGGAGCAAGAGGGTAAACTTCTTAAAAACACACATCATCATGTCAGTTGTGGAGGTGGGGTTGGACAAAGCAAGAGGGTAAACTTCTTAAAAACACACATCATCATGTCAGTTGTGGAGGTGGGGTTGGACGAAGGAGCAAGAGGGTAAACTTCTTAAAAACACACATCATCATGTCAGTTGTGGAGGTGGGGTTGGACGAGTGTTAGGAGCAAGAGGGTAAACTTCTTAAAAACACACATCATGTCAGTTGTGGAGGTGGGGTTGGACGAGTGTTAGGAGCAAGAGGGTAAACTTCTTAAAAACACACATCATCATGTCAGTTGTGGAGGTGGGGTTGGACGAGTGTTAGGAGCAAAAGGGTAAACTTCTTAAAAACACACATCAAGTCAACACACCATCCATCAAGGTAAACAAATTATGCCATTCAAGTGAAGAGATGTCAGCAGAGAGAACTGGCTGCCTCCTGTACGGCGATAGACACTAGAGCTCCTGTCCAGATCCAGCGACACACTAGACTGTAGATCAGAGAAAACCACCATGCGATACACACGTGTGGATGCGTCACCCTGGGAGAGGTACAGATAAAACCAAGCCATCCATACTACAAAGTACTAATACAGTCAATCATAACTTAGTATTAAGCTTTTAATCCTTTAGTTACTGTGTGAACTACAGGGGAGGTCCAAACTTCCACTCAAATTATTTACAAGTCCCTACTGTAATACTGCTGGAAATCCACTTGAAATGTTTGATTCTTTATCACGATTCAACCAAGCCTGGCTCTTCAGTTAAACCAAAACATCCATAAATGCATTTAAAATCAGATGCTGCTAAACCAGTTCTTATTGACCCCTGAACATGAATTATGAATTGAAAAAAAAAACGGTTAACTGAAAAGGCTACTTCCTATTCCTGAAAGAGAATTTTCATTCCCTTTCTGACATGACTAATTAAAAATGGCCTCATTGACCCCAAACCCCACTCTCCATAAAAATGACTCTTGAACAATATTTGATTTGATCAATAGGGGGCACCACTCCATCCACAAGGTTCATAAATGATGAGCCATACATGCATATAAAGAGGTCACAGGGAGGGTTGGATGATGACACACTCCCAGGTTAAATATTATTATAGGAACCAGAAGAGCAGGCGCCAGGTAGAATATAATGACCTAGTGGGAGTACTGTGGTAGAAGTACCACGAGATGAACGTGTTGCAACGTCCATGTCTCACACCCAGGCTTCAGATCTATGGCCATAGGTTTCCTTGTGAAGGATTTAACAAGTGTGGTTTCTGGTTTCACAATATGCTGTTTGCTCTGATGTAAAAAGGAGGTTGTTCATTTGGAAGCACAATAAAAATAAAGTTAAAGGTAATTTTTATAGACTGAACTGCTAGTGAACCATGTATACTGTCCGGTGGACCGGCCCAACAAAAATAGATTCTTGACAGTTGAAAAAGACCTAACACAGGTCAGTCCATACTGTATCACATGGTACCCTAGTGGATTGTGGTTCCCACCTACATTCTTACAACGCCCTGTCATTCCAAACCCCAGCCTGCTCACTACCACCTCTAAAGACTGGGGTCGGCAAGTCACAGCAAGCTGGGACTTCACACTGTGGAGAGAGGATGGTGCGGGTCAGAGAAGCAAGGCAGACCAGATGGGAAAGCTTAGCAGCAGCAGGATAGGAAGACAAAGGACTGGAGGGGGTCAGCCTGTAGAGTCACAGTATTTACCAGGACAGTGAATTATGCCAGATGAGGAGGCAAGTCAAGATAGAAGCTTCTGCAAGGAAATAAATTGTCCCCAGTAAAGTGTGTACAGACATTTCAATGGCATACTGTGTACACAGTGAGCTCCAGAAGTATCAGGATAGTGGGATTGTTTTGACTCTGTACTCCAGCACTTTGGATATGAAATGATACAATGACTAAGGTTAAAAAGCAGATGTCAGCTTTATTTTGAGGGTGTTATTGGGTGAACCGTTTAGAAATCACAGTACTTTTTGTACATAGCAGCGCTATGTACCCCCCCCCCCATTTAAGGGGAGTAAAAGTATTAGGACAAATGCACTTATGTGTATGAAATTAGTAAAAGGTTAAGTATTAAGCCCTATATTCATGGGGCGGCAGGGTATCCTAGTGGTCAGAGCGTTGGACTAGTAACCGGAAGGTTGCAAGTTCAAATCCCCGAGCTGACAAGGTAGAAATCTGTCGTTCTGCCCCTGAACAGGCAGTTAACCCACTGTTCCTAGGCAGTCATTGAAAATGAGGATTTGTTCTTAACTGACTTGCCTAGTTAAATAAAGGTAAAAAATAGCACGCAATGACGACATCAAGCTTGTGACTTTAGAAATGTTTTGGAAGCATTTGCTGTTTATTTTTGGTTGTTTCAGATTATTTTGCACCAAATATTAATGAATGGTAAAGTGTGTATTGCGCGCACTGTATTGAACATGATGAACCTGTCTAGGAGTGTTCATCTAAAATCAACAGTCATCATTACTCATCTTCATCAAAGACCTCCATTTACCCTGCTGACTTTCTAGTTGTTCCAAGAAACAAGAACTAGCCCTTCTTTCCCACACTAGTCATCTCTGGTTTCAAATGTCCCAGAATAGATGTGGGTGAGGTGACACGACAAAGTTCTGCTCTAGTGCCACTACCTGAGGGCATATCTCGCCAATCTGCCATCCATTGGATTGCCTACTTGACCATCATTCTGTACAACTGAATCAATGTCTTTCCTAGTTTACCACTGCAAATCTGTGGCAATTAACCCTACACATTTTCACTGGACAATGTTTGTTCTTAAAGATCACATGAAATGGAAAAAGTAACAACTTGTCTTAATACAGTATAGTGAATACTTGGAGAAGGAAAAACTCCCTGAACTGTTCACATCTAAAATGTACCTAAATCAAGCCAATCATGATTGAGTTTAATCAGTTATAGTTTAAACATTGTAGTTTCAAGTAACTTTAAATAATATTCTAATTATACCATTAAAGATTAAATGTTCTGTAGGAAATATAGTCCTATATTGTTACAATAAATATTTTAGATCATTGGGGCAGAAGTAGTGGTATCAGACTCTTGACACGGTAACAATAGGAGATCGGCTGGTTTATTCTTCTGGCTTTTTGGTTGCAAGAAAATTTGTTTTAACACACAGGTGCAAGTGATCTCCTGTTAGTAGATATGCAATGGACCCAGCATATTTAACAAGGCTAAATAGAACCTAGATTAGCACTCCTACTCTGAGACACTATGAATATGTTCAGTGACAATCTCCTCAGTGATCTGATACTGGATCCTCTCCATTTCACAGTGTACTTTGAGAACACAACAGCCATTGAAGATGACAGGTATTATCTAGCCATTGTCTAAAATGTCTCAGGTAATTAGAACATCCAATGTCACATAATGGTTCACGTAATCAAACCGCTCTTCAACACAAAAAAACACTGTCCCAGCAGCCTAAGCATTGTGCAAGAAAATGGGTCAGCCAGCTTTCTTCTGAACTTCCTTCTGGCTTTGAAAAGCAGTGGGTACCACCTTCCCAATGCGTACAATTTCATCTTTAGTCAATGAAACCTAGCCCACAGCTAACAGGCATGCTACACTGCTCATGTCAGTAAAAGCCATGTGTCCGGTTAAGCTCCTCCAACACAGGAGAGAATATTAAACCAGGCCAAAGAAACACTGGCATCCTATACAGCAAAAAGGCCATCTAGGATATCTAGTGAAGAGAGATGTAAACAGGTGGGCAGTCAGGGAGTTTGATTAAGCTGAACCACTGTGCACCGGTCTA
Source organism: Oncorhynchus keta (assembly GCF_023373465.1). NCBI lineage: Eukaryota > Metazoa > Chordata > Actinopteri > Salmoniformes > Salmonidae > Oncorhynchus > Oncorhynchus keta. Next base: position 157,635 of record NW_026280101.1, on the reverse strand, counting down.
TGGCCCGTGACGTGAACGGCAAAAGGGGTGAGGGAGGAGCGCCGTTCTCAACTCAAAGAGTAATCTGCATTGTTTAGGCATGTTGTCAAGGCAGGAGCATGGTGCATCATTCAGAAATATATTTCCTATAAAACACACACTACTGTTCAAAAGTTTGGGGTCACTTAAATGTTCTCGATTTTGAAAGAAAAGCATATTTTTGTTCATTAAAATAACATCAAATTGATCAGAAATACAATGTAGGCATTGCTAATGTTGTAAATTACTTTTGTAGCTGGAAGCCGCTGATTTTTTTATGGAATACCTACATAGGTGTACAGAGGCCCATTATCAGCAACCATCACGCCTGTGTTCCAATTATAATTTTAAAAGGCTAATTGATCACTAGAAAACCCTTTGGCAATTATGTTAGCACAGCTGAAAACTGTTGTTCTCATTAAAGAAGCAATAAAACTGGCCTTCTTTAGACTAGTTGAGTATCTGGAGCATCAGCATGTGGGTTTGATTACAGGCTCAAATGGCCAAAAACAAAGACCTGTCTTCTGAAACTCATCAGTCTATTCTTGTTCTGAGAAATTAAGGCTATTCCATGCGAGAAATTGCCTAGATACTGAAGATCGCGTACAACGCTTCCTTCACAGAACCACGCAAACTGGCTCTAACCAGAATAGAGGGAGCGGGAGGCTCCGGTGCACAACTGAGCAAAAGGACAAGTACATTAGTGTCTAATTGTGCAGTTCTGTGAAGGAAGTAGTACACAGCGTTGTACGAGGGTTAGGGTTAGACTGTCGGTTACACATGATAACCAATAAACCTACAAACGCCAGCTAATACAATGTGCCAATGGAACACAAAAGGTATGGTTGCTGATAATGGGCACGCCTATGTAGATATTCCATTAAATCTGCCGTTTCCAGCTACAATAGTCATTTACAACATTAACAATGCCTACATTATATTTCTGATCAATTTGATGTTATTTTAATGGACCAAAAACATTTGCTTTTCTTGTAAAAACAAGGACATTTCTAAGTAACCCCAAACTTTTGAATGGTAGTGTTGTTCTAATTTTTTTTTTAACTACACTGAACAAAAATATAAAGGCAACAATTTCAAAGACCTCACGGAGTTACAGTTCATAAGAACATCAGTCAATTGAAAATAAATTAGGCCCTAGTCTATGGATTTCACATGACTGGGAATACAGATATGCATCTGCTGGTCACAGACGCATATGGGCCTCAATACCTCTTCACGGTATCTTTACATACCATAACCCCACCATGGGACACTCTTCACAATGTTGACATCAGTAAACCACTCGCCAACATGACGCCATTCACATGATCTGCGGTTGTGAAGCTGGTTAGATGTACTGACAAATTCTTGAAAACGGAGGTGGCCTATGGTAGAGAAATTAACATTCAATTCTCTGGCAACAGCTCTGGTAGATATTCCTGCAGTCAGCATACCAATTGCACCCCCCCCGCCCCCCCAAAATATCTATAGCATTGTGTTGACAAAACTGCACATTTTAGTGGCCTTTTTCCACCCCATCACAAGTTGCACCAGTGTAATGATCGTGCCGTTTAATCAGACAGTTGTGGCATATCTTGGCAAAGAAGAAATGCTCACTAACAGGGATGTAACATTTGTGCAGAACATTTGGAAGAAAAATAGTTTTTGTGCATATGGAACATTTCTGGCATCTTATTTCAGCTTATGAAACCAACACTTTTCATGCCTTTATATTTTTATTGTTCAGTGTAGTTTATTGGGGAGGCAGATAAAGCATTTATCGGCAACCGGTTCCAAGACCAATGTAATCACTTCTAACCCGATGCAAACTTCTTCCACAAAGGCAACCCGGACAACCTAGACCTGGCATTTAAATTAAACCCAAACAGCAAGAGAACACTAGACTAAATGGACCAGTAAAGGTGGCCACCTGATAGGCTAACATGTGGGTGATATTTGAAAGGTTCACACACAAAAACAGTTGAGCGTGTGAGGGCAAATAAACCTACTAAACACTTCTCAAGTCCTCAAAATCAACAGCTGACCAAGACAGACTAGCTCCTTCTCATCTGGACCAAAGCTCATCCTAGGCTACTGAGCCAGCAAAGGAATGTGGTTAATTACAAGTCAGTGAAGTAAAGAGGGGGATGGGAGTTGAGCAGTGCAGAAGGCCTGGTGGTGAAGGTATCCGGTCAAGGTACAGCGTGTTAACATTCATTGGCCTCTAACCAAAAACAGAGATGGCCCAATGGTGTAGGCTGAGGGCACATGCATGAAACCACTGACTGCATGCTGTCGGTCACACATGGCAACCAATAAACCTACAAACGCCAGTCATTGAACTTCACTATGTCACTCATAGAACGGTGACTGTATGAAGTGGACTGTGTAGAAGGCCAATGAGCCGGAGAATTTAGATTAGGCTTGTTTACTCACCATCAAGCGTTTCATTAGCGACTAAATTGGCTACACGTGTGTTACAATGAACTGCTTAACGGGGGGTTGATATATCGATTGATAAAAATAGCTGATGTTAAGATTAAGATGATCAAGATAATTAAGCTCTAAACAAAGTTTGACATCATGGCTGGAAGGAGTTTGGTAAAAAAAAAAAAAAAAAAAAAAAAGTGATGGAAAAATCCATCATAAACATTGGCCCGTAACAGTTGTTGATACACTCAGCAAACGATATTTAAAAAACTTCATTGTAAATTATGAATTTAGATTAAATTAATACAAATTAATACAAAAAGTAGCAAACCTACGCGCTTGGAGTCAAATTGCCCAAGAAAAGCTAAAGATCACACGATTGATTGTAACTTCGCTGACTGCGCGCACACAACGGTGGTAATTTAGGGGACAAACAAGTATCGTTAAACTTTGAGCAAGGATTGATAGGCAGCAACTTGTGGAAGTAATACATTGGCACTAGTAAATTAAACTGCGAGTAAAGTTACATTGAGCGTTTGTGAACCTGGTAAAAAAAAACGTCTCAGGATTATGGGTCTCCTCGCAAAAACTCACCTTTAAGGCTCAAAACTGTCCTTCTTGTTTTCAGCCTTAATTCCCCTCGTAGCTTCTCCAAACTATCAACAACTGTTCTTTTTCCTCCGCCGCTCTTTCATAAACTACAACCCCCTCTTTTTTAACCCATTCGGTGTTTTGTGGTACCATGTGACCCCTGCATCCATGTCGGGGCCCCAAACACATTCATGCAGGACAAAAGAAGAGTCCCGAAATCCTTTTTCTCCTCCTACCATACCTCCACGTAACCCTGCCCCGTTTAGGAGGCCCTTAACTGAAACGTGAGATATACTAGCTGACTAGATACTGTTTGCCGTTTACTGTAATTAAGTTCACACTTTTTAAAATATCATTTCATTGCTATTCTCATATTAATTCAAGAAAGCCAGAGATTTAGGAAATAGCCTTTTATAGCCTCTACAATCAAAAAACACAATAGGCGCAGTTAAGGATCTGCTTTAACTTTGAGGTACTTATTTTGAGGTAGTTGGTGATACATATGTCACAATTTATGTCCCATTTTTTAAAAACCTTTATAGGCAAGGCAGTTAAGACCAAATTCTTATTTTCAATGACGGCCTAGTGGGTTAACTCATGGGCAGAACGACAGATTTGTACCTTGTCAGCTGGGCGATTTCAACTTGCACCCTTTTGGTTACTAGTCCAACGCTCTAACCACTAGGCCACCCTTCCCCAGCTGCTCCCTGCCTGTCTTGTTGGTTGTGTAGATAGGGAGAAAGTGTATGCTATAACAACATGCCCCCTGCTGCCCCTATCACACAGTTGTAGAGCTGGACCAGAGCCAGATCGCCTCTCAGCTCAACACTGTGAGAGAATGGCTGTGGGATTCCACACCAGCCCAGCTGTGTGCCTATGTCCAGATGGCCACAGAATGTCCACTCTAGTTATGTAGCTATGTCTAATATGTATTGGAAGTCTACTGGGGAAATGGAATATGCATTTCTGTCACTTGTAAAACTAACAATATCCTTATTGATAGCACAGGAGGTTGGTGGCAACTTCATTGGGGAGGACGGGCTCGTGGTAATGTCTGGAGCGGAGTAAGTGGAATGGTATCAAATACATTAAACACATGGTTTCCATGGTTTCCAGGTGTTTGATGCTATTCCATATGCTCCGTTCCAGCCATTATTACGAGCCGTCCTCCCCTCAACAGCCTCTACTTATTGATAAGATTGTGAATTGTGTGTCATACATAGCAAGATGCCAGTGATTCAATGTCTACAGCATCTTAAACCCAAAAGCATACCTCCCAAGTGAGTTTGATAAAAGTAGAATAGAAAATTCCAATCTTGAGTCGAAGCACCTGTTGCCTGAACTCAAGCTTGGTATTTTGGCTGGTCTCAGCGCACATGCTCTGACAATTAAAATGGGCTGTGTGTACACATTCCTCCACTGTTAAAACCATTAAATTCACACATAACAGCTTGCATAGTGGTGCCAACATGCGATGTTTGTCATATATGGTATGGTAATAGACCGGTCCCACTGTAACGTCCACAAACCCTGAAACCTGTCACAGGCTTATTTGCTAAACAAAAACCTTGTTTGAAATAACAGGAGACAGATTTAATAGGGTAAGTGCTGCTGGAGTTTATTGGAACAATACAGAGTACCTACGTCAAACATGTGGGCGTCATGCAAGACAAAACAGGTCCGCTAATGTTGTTTACTACCGCGGGTTTATTATGCCATAGGTGTGATAATCAAACGCATAATCCACTCCTACTGAATCTCTTTAAAACACCCTCCCCACCCTGCAGTAACTGCAGAGTCGACTGAGGTATTTTGGATAGAGTACTTGCAGAATAACTGCAGTTATCCTGCACAAAAGTACTGTAGTAAAAAAAACGGTGATATTTTGGACGTAGTATTTGCAGCATACTGCAGTTAGACTGCATTGTACTGCATTCTGACTGCAATCTTTTTTCTTAAGGGTTCAATGTTCAGTTCAATGTTTCGTTTTCATTTTCGTTTTCAATGTTTAGTTTTGATTTACATTTGATTGAGTTGTCAACTAATGTGAATTCCACATGAAATCAACAAAGCATGTTATTGGATTTATGTTATAAGTTAGGAGGAATTTCCCTTTACAGCGATTACATTTTGCAAATCCAATCGGTTTTCACTTAGATGTATTTTTTGGTAGGTCGATACGTTGATACAACCCGCTTTTACCCAGTGGGTCTTTAACACATTTCCTGAACAGAGTTCCATCCCATCTTCACAGCCAGGAAGGGCTCGTTGCCATCAACAAAGCCCTTCCAAAGTTGTTTTGAAACTGCAGTAAAAGTGCAGTAACTGCAGTCGACTGTGGTATTTTAAACACAGTAATTGCAAAATTACTGCAGTAATTTTTTTTTTTTGAATGCAGTATTTGCAGCATAGTATAACTGCACTGCACTCTAACTGCAATATTTTTTCATGGGGGGTGTATTTACTACTTACAGGTGGTATGTTGACTCTCTCTGGTGTCATTCACAGTGCTCAATAAGAAACTGTTGGTCTTTACTCTGGAAAAACAAACAGAAGAAAGCCCCCTCCCTGCATGGGGCAGTGACAGCAGGACTGGGACACTGCCGTCTTCTCCCAGGGGTGGGCAACGCTTGAGTAGCATTGCCAGAGCAGTGTCAAGGGCCCCAAGAATGTTGCAGGAAGTGTATATGTTGTGATATTTAACACTACTATCCCAATCCGTCTCACGCAAGCAGAGAAAATGTCCCCACATCTTCATCTCCACGTGAATGTCAGTCTATCACCTCTGGGTCTTTTAGGCAGTCAGTTGAATTAGTGTCTCCTTTGGGCAACTGTTGATCCGTACAAATGAAGCCTTAACATTTTGACGTATGTGCCTGCCAGGTAGATCGGATGTACCATTTGGGAGGGGGGCAGGACATCAAATAAAAGTTCTTCATTAGCCATGTGGTGGGTTGATTAGTAGAGTTGTGAAATAAAACATCTGCGACACACATTTTAGTCATTTAGCAGACACTTGTCCAGACTGATTTATAGTACCAAGTACATCCGTTTTCGTACTTTTTTTCGTACTGGTCCCCCATGGGAATTTAATCCACAACCCTGGCATTGCAAGCACCATGTTCTACTAACTGAGCAAACAAGAACCACTTGAAAATGTTGAATCGGTGTGTACAGGGGTGTGGGGGCTGTGCTTCGGCAAAGTGGGTTGGGTTATATCCTGCCTGATTGGCCCCATCCAGGTGTAACATTGGACGGGGTCACAGTGTCTTGCGACCTGTCTCAGTCCCCAGGATCTATGCTGCAATAGCCTATGTGCCAGGGGACTATCAGTCTGTCTTGCCTTATCTGATGTACTTTATTCTTAGGCATGCTCTCTCTATCAGAAGAGGCTGGTGGGAGGCTGCTATAGGACAGGCTCCTAGTATTGTTTCCATGTGTTTAGTAGCATTCCATTCTCTAATTCTCCTCCATCTCTCTATGTCTCCCGTCCTGGAGGACCATGCCTCAGGACTACCTGGCCTGGCGACTCCTGGCTGTTCCTGTCCCGTCCACCTGATCGTACTGATCCAGTTTGTTCTGCGGTCCTGACTGCTGCTGTTGACCCGACCCCGATTCACCGGCCACTCTCTCATCTCAGAACACCTGGTCATGAAAAGCCAACTGACATTGACTCCCCCAGTTGTTGAACTGTTGCCCTCTCTATAGCCACCATGGTTATTATATGACCCTGCTGGTGATCTATGAACGTTTGAACTTCTGGAATAAATGGCCACATGTACTCTTAACTCCCCACTCGGCCCAGCCTGAAGAGAACTGCCGTCCCTTTTGAGCACGATTCCTCTCCAGGTTTCTTCCTAGGTTGCCTCCTAGGGAGTTTTTCCTAGCAGTTGTGCTGCTTTCTCTTTGGAGATTTGGTCCTGACCAAACTCTCCCTGAAAGGAAATAATTTAACATCTAGAGGGTTTTAAAGTGCTTCCTTCCTTTCTTGTGAGCCCTGACATGACAGGAATAGATAGACAGACCATCAGTGTGAAGGTTAAGCCTATAGTACACATGAATCTATTTCAAAGCTTCGTGTAACCTTTCAGAACTTGTATTCCTCCTATGAAAAATGTCCCTTGGTGTGGAAATGTTCTTGTATTACACAATAAAATCTTAGGAATTGTCAAAAGGTTTCATTGAAGAACCGCAAGGGGGTCTGGATGGGGCAGAAAGTGATGATTATTGGTAGTTGTGTGGCCACGTGGATGACTGGAGGATTAGCGTGACGATGGGGATTGGGGGGGTGCATTGCTGCGGTTGTGGTTGACGTTGGGCTGACTGTGAGAACAATAAAAAAAAAAACTCTGGAACTACATGATTACAGAGGGAAAAGTAGCTATTGGAACTTTCTCACTGTGAAAATGAAAGAGTTGGACAAACATGTGGAAATACAGTGTCATAAGAGGATGTATTTGTACCACAGATATGCATTTTTATTTAAAGTATAAAAAGCTATAGTTTGTCATTGATTTGCTGACGGTAAATAAATTAAGTTACACACATCTGTTTGTCGTCCACTTCTACACATCTTTTCATCTGTCTACATCAAAAATAGCATTCACTTTACATTCACAATATAGTTAAACTGCACTAGAGAGGTATTAGCATAAGACTATACATTTTAACAGACAGCCACAAACCAACTAACATCTCCCACTTTAAAACAGGTCAGTCAGAACCCTTCCCTTTCACATTCCCTATCATGTGTATTCTGCACTTTTCCCAAGGATACAGAACACAGATACTGTCCCGGTTCATTGCCTTGGCTGCAACTCTTCACTTGGGTTACTTTGGCCTTCGGTTGCCTTTTTCCTTTACATAATCACAGTGTTTAGAGACATCAAAGACCCTGCTGAAAAAGAAAATAACTAAGAGGTGTCACGTCAGAGGTGTCCGGAGCGGAGCATCACGGGACGGCTAGAGAGCCTTGTGCCGAGCGTGTGATGTCACAACTCACTGTTCCAGTTCCGGGACTCCTGATGAAGTCACAGTCCACTGAGCTTCAGAGGAATGGACTAACTACCCTGATAACACACACACACACACACACAATTACCCCTCAACTCACATTTTTGCTTACCCCTTTCTCCCTCCTTATCCTGTCCTCACCCCACTGAAAGAAACACACGATTCCCCCTCACCCCTTTCACATATTCAAGGTGCATTAGAACGTAGCAGGACTGGCAACACCACAAGGCACTCTCCCTGGCTGGCTATACTGGCAGGGTTAGAAAATGGACGGGATTCAGATGAGGCGTTAACAGATCAGTGCTTTTGTAAAAGTGAACAAACATGAGGAAATCATAGTTGGCTACAAACCAGGTAAACATACTGTCCTATTGCGGGTCAAGTCTGACAGTGAAGACAGACAGATCCACACACAGTTGGAAGGGTGGGTGTTTTCCCTTAGGCTGGTAGGGTGAGGTTGGTGATGGCGAGTTTGACTCCGAACATGTTCTCCCATTGTGTTCTGACCCAGACCAGCAGGCCCTGCACCAGCTCTGCACTGTCAGAGTGCAACGACCACGTCTTCTCCTCCTTCACTATCTGCACAGGAAACACATACAGACACTCATATGCTCAAATCAAACTTTATTTGCCACATGCGCCGAATACAACAAGTGTAGACTTTACCATGAAATGCTTACTTACAAGCCCTTAACCAACAGTGCAGTTCAAGAAGAAGAAAATATAACACAATAAGAATAACAATAACGAGGCAATATACAGGGGCACCGGTACCGAGTCAGTGTGCAGGGGTACAGGTTAGTCGAGGTTATCTGTACATGTAGGTGGGGGTGAAGTGACTATGCATAGGTAACAAACAAACAGCAAGTAGCGGCAGTGTACAAGGGAGGGGTCAATGTGAATTGTTCAGCAGTCTAATGGCTTGGGGGTAGAAGCTGTTGAGGAGCCTTTTGGTCAAAGACTTGGCGCTCCTGTACTGCTTGCCGTGCGGTAGTAGAGAAAAGTCTCTAACTCGGGTGACTGGAGTCTCTGACAATTTTCTGGGCTTTCCTCTGACACCGCCTATTATATAGGTCCTGGATGGCAGGAAGCTTGGCCCCAGTGATGTTCTGTAGCACCTTACGGTCAGATGCCATACCAGGCAGTGATGCAACCGGTCAGGATGCTCTCAATGGTGCAGCTGTAGAACCTTTTGAGGATCTGGGGACCCATGCCAAATCTTTTCAGTCTCCTGAGGGGAAAAAGGTTGTGTCGTGCCCTCTACACGACTGTCTTGGTATGTTTGGATCATGCTAGTTCATTGGTGATGTGGACACCAAGGAACTTGAAACTCTCGACCCACTCCACTACAGCCCCGTCGATGTTGAGCGAGGCATGTTCGGCCCGCCTTTTCCTGTAGTCCACAATCAGCTCCTTTGTCTTGCTCATATTGAGAGAGGGCCTATAGGCCGTCTCATCGTTGTCGGTGATCAGGCCTACCAGTGTTGTGTCGTCAGCAAACATAATGATGGTGTTGGAGTCGTGTTTGGCCACACAGTCGTGGATGAACAGGGAATACAGGAGGGGACTAAGTACACACCCCTGAGGGGCCCCAGTGTTAAGGATCAGCGTGGCTGACGTGTTGTTTTCCTACTCTTACCACCTGGTGGCGGCCCGTCAGGAAGTCCAGGATCCAGTTGCAGAGGGAGGTGTTTAGTCCAAGAGTCCTTTGCTTAGTAATGAGCTTCATGGGCACTATGGTGTTGAATGCTGAGCTGTAGTCAACGAACAGCACTCACATAGGTGTTCCTTTTGTCCAGGTGAGAAGGGGCGGTGTGGAGTGTGATTGAGATTGCGTCATCTGTGGATCTGTTGGGGCAGTATGTGAATTGGAGTGGGTCTAGCGTGTCCGGGAGGATGCTGTTGATGTGAGCCATGACCAGCCTTTCAAAGCACTTCATGGCTACCGACATGAGTGCCACGGGGCGGTAATCATTTAGGCAGGTTACATTCGCTTCCTTGGGCACAGGGACTATGGTGGTCTGCTTGAAACATGTACACACACACCTATATCATGCGGCAAAGAATGAGTTTCTGACCATTTCAATTTTTTGGGAAGTGATGGAACAATGCTTGAAAGTGTTGATTGTTTGAAATATCTGGGTTTGAGGATAGATTCTGAATGATTTTTTGAACAGCATATAGATTATATATTTTTTTAAAACAACGAACTATAAGCCTGGGTTACAATACAGAGTTGTTTTACTGTATCCATTAGAAAGACCATAGTAAACCATCTGCTGCTTCCTATCCTAGACTATAGTGACATCTTTCAAATCACAACCAAGACCTTACTTTGAGAATTCGATGTCATAATCTTTGCAGATTCATTCTTATATGCTATTATAAGACATCATTGCACAATGTCAATCACTAAACGGACTGCCACTCCCAAACAGAAGACAACTGCATTAGAACCCATTTATTTTTAAATGGATCAACTTAAAACATGTTTTGTTGTGTTGTGTATATTTATTAAAAGGAACACCTAATTGACAAAATCATTTACCTATAGAAATCAGGACATTACAATCACACATTGAATTTAAGAAAGGCCTTTTTCAAATGTTAAGATCAAACTGATTTTTTTAACTAATAGAAACATCACCATGTGATGACATTTGTAAATATCTACTGGTACACTACCGGTCAAAAGTTAAAACACCTACTCATTCAAGGGTTTTTCTTTATTTTTACTATTTTCTAAATTGTAGAATAATAGTGAAGACTCAAAACTATGAAATAACACATATGGAATCATGTAGTAACAAAAAAAGTGTTAAACAAATCTAAATATATTTTACATTTGAGTTTCTTTAAAGTAGACACCCTTTGCGTGAATCAGGCAATAGTGTTATAGATAGTATAGTATTTATAGTGTTATAGATTTTATTTAGATAATATTTAGTAAATATTTTCTTAACTCTTATTTTTCTTATAACTGCCTTGTTGGTTAAGGGCTTGTAAGTAAGCATTTCACGGTTGGATTTGGCGCATGTGACAAATAAAATTAGATTTCATTGTTATTAGACAGTAGTTCCCACATTCTTCTTCTTACTAAGTATTGTTCTTTTGTTTGTTGTTTTCATCTGGACACTCTTGAAAACCGGATGGTGCATCTCAAGAGATTTCATCCTGAAAAATGTCTAATAAAACATACAAATGTGTACCCAGCTACAAACGTGTGCCCGTGTCCCTCAGTCTCACCTCATCGTAAAGCTTGATGTCCATTCTGCACGGGTCAGACGACCATAGATGGACAGAGCTGACACAGCTGATTGGCTGGGTCTCCTGAACAGTGAACCGCCCACTGCAGGGTCCCCCGTTCTCATTGGCTGATGGGTGGGGCAAGCTCTTGCTCCATTGGTGGTCTTCGTTGAGCAGGTACAGGGTTTCCCGGGTGGCCAGCACTGTCAGAGGGGTCACACGGTCTTCTGGCAGAGAGAACAAATAGAATACACAGAAAATGCGCATTAAACCCAGTTTAAAATGAATCCTCCATCCTTCTGATGTTTAAACCCCCTCCCCCCTGTACAAATGATAACCATATACTTGCATCAAATAGTTTGGATTATATTGTATTTATCTAACCGGGCTGACAAGGTACAAATCTGTCGTTCTGCCCCTGAACAGGCAGTTAACCCACTGTTCCTAGGCCGTCATTGAAAATAAGAATTTGTTCTTAACTGACTTGCCTAGTTAAACAAAGATAAAATAAAAAAATTAAAAAATGGCACGTCTCAAAGTGTTTTACCGTCTGGTTAACAGACACGGGGAAAGCCATATCAGTGGGATGTCGGTACTGTGGTGAGATAAGACAAAGAGCTCTCATCTCCCAGGCACTCCCACTGGGAAACAGCTGCCTCTCTCTCCCCCTCTCCATCTCCTCCTCTCGGTGTTGATCTACTCCATTAAACCAAGAAGGAACTGTCCAGCTTTGATCAGTCGACAATCAATCACCAGGGGTATAGGGTGATAAATAAGTCCTGCAAAACTGGAGTCCTGCAACACTGTATCTGACTCAACTTAATTTTTATATTTACCAGGTAGGCCAGTTGAGAACAAGTTCTCATTTACAACTGCGACCTGGCCAAGATAAAGCAAAGTGGTGTGACAAAAGCAAGTTACACATGGAAAAAAACAATCGTACAGTCAATAACACAATGGAAAAATCTGTATACAGTGTGTGCAAATGAAGTAAGGAGGGAAGGCAATAAATAGGCCAATAGTGGCGAAGTGATGTTTAAACCCAGTTTAAAACCCATCTATTCCTCCATCCTCCTGATGTTTAAACCCAGTTTAAAACCCTTCTATTCCTCTAACCTCCTGGTGTTTAAACCCAGTTTAAAACCCATCTATTCCTCTAACCTCCTGGTTTTTAAACCCAGTTTAAAACCCATCTATTCCTCTAAACTCCTGGTGTTTAAACCCAGTTTAAAACCCTTCTATTCCTCTAACCTCCTGGTGTTTAAACCCAGTTTAAAATGAATCCTCCATCCTTCTGATGTTTAAACCCAGTTTAAAACTCATCAGCAGAGGCAGGTCAGTGCATGTTACAATTACAGTAGTTAACATTCTTTTCACCTGCACAACCCATAGCCTGCAGCCATGCTTGGCTACGGATGCAAAGTCTGCAGCCACAGGCTGGGAGAGACACACAGATACACTCAATTACAAAGAGAAACATTAAATATAAATAAAAATATAAACGCAAAATGAAAACAATTTCAACGATTTTACTGAGTTACAGTTCATAGAAGGGAATCAGTCAATTAATATAATTTGTTAGGCCCTAATCTATGGATTTCACATGACAGAGCAGGGGCGCAGCCAAGTGTGGGCCTGGGAGGGCATAGGCCCACCCACTGGGGAGCCAGGCCCGCCCACTGGGGAGCCAGGCCCGCCCACTGGGGAGCCAGGCCCGCCCACTGGGGAGCCAGGCCCGCCCACTGGGGAGCCAGGCCCGCCCACTGGGGGCTTTATTACAGACATAAATACTCCTCAGTTTCATCAGCCGTACAGGTGGCTGGTCTCAGACAATCCCCAGGTGAAGAAGCCAGATATGGAGGTCCTGGTGTAGCGTGGTTACACGTGGTCTGCGGTTGTGAGGCCGGTTAGACGTACTGCCAAATTCTCTAAAACGACGTTGGAGGCGGTTTATGGTGCAAAAATTAACATTAAATTCTCTTGCAACAGCTCTGGTGGCCATTCCTGCAGCCAGCATGCCAATTGCACGCTCCCTCAAAACATGAGACATCTGTGGCACATTTTTAGAAGTGGCCTTTAATTATCCCCAGCACAAGTTGCACATGTGTAATGAGCATGCTACTTCTTAGGGCTAGGCGTCCCGTTAGCTGGACAACTTCCGGTGAAACTGGAGGGCGCGCAATTCAAATAAATAAATCATACAAATTATGGATATTAAACATTTAGGTACATACAAGTGTCTTATATTGATTGAAAGCATAAATTCTTGTTAATCTAACTGCACTGTCCAATTTACAGTAGCCATTACAGCAAAAGCATGCCATGTGATTGTTTGAGGAAGGCTCCCCACATCAAAATATTTTTCCACCGGCACAGGTTTCATAAATTCACAAACAGCGATTAAAATATTCACTTACTTCTTGAAAATCTTCCTCTGATTTGTCATCCAAAGGGTCCCAGCTATAACATGTAGTGTCGTTTTGTTAGATAAAATCCTTCTTTATATCCCAAAAGGTCAGTTTAGTTGGCGCCATCGATTTGAGTAATCCACTCATTCAACATGCAGAGAAAGGAATCCAAAAATCTCAAAATGCGTTTCTATCAACTCCTCAGACACCCTAAAATATAATCAAACTATAATATTTCTTACGGAAAGAAGTATGTTCTATAGAAAACCGATTTTAGCAGGTGAAACTCGTCTTCATGGCGCCCGCAAACACAAATTTCCAAGACCGTGTCCCTGTACTAAAACTTATATTTCTTATTCGATTTGGAAGTTACAAGCCTGAAACCTTGAACATAGACTGCTGACACCATGTGGAAGCCATAGGAATTGCATCCTGGGAGCTGGAACTGAGTATGCCCTTATACTTGCCATTGTAAGAGCATAGTCTATGAAAAACCAAAATTCTGGTTGGTTTTTCTTTGTATTTTCTCCTACCATATCTATTATGTTATATTCTCCTACATTATTTTAACATTTCTACCAACTTCAAAGTATTTTCTTTCCAATGGTACCAATTATATACATATCCTGGCTTCAGGGCCTCAGCAACAGGGAGTTTACTTTGAGCATGTCATTCAGGCGGAAACTGAGAAAAATATGTGTGTCTACACACACACACACACACACACACACACACACACACACACACACACACACACACACACACACACACACACACACACACACACACTAATGTACCTTGATGTAGAAAGGACAGGAGGTAGAAGAACTGTAGCTGGCCATCCTCCACATCAGTCTGCATGTCTTCACACACAAGGGGCCTGGGGAGACAGAGGAAAGGCTTACATAAGAGACAACCAGGTTAATATTCACAATGTCACATTGTACATCAGGCACATACACCACATCAGACTCTGAATCTAAGTGCTTTTGAGACGGGGCAGATCTCAAAAGTGTGGAGATATGTCTATTTTTCCTGATTCATATCTGTATCACAGACACAAAGAAGACTTTGGTCTATGGTTTCAAAATGGCCTCCTGGGTGAGTTTGTTTTCGAAAGTGATCAGATAGAGGTAACACCAATTCTGTGTAGTATTTTGTGGTTTCTAAGTCTCTTGTTGACTTTAAAGGGACCATGTGTTAATAGTTATTCCAACTATACCCACAATAGTGTGATTCTAAAAGCTACACAGAAATGGTAGGCATGATAAACAATTAAACAGTCCTGAGTCATCCTACGGTCCTGTTCAAACAGTGAGTCTGTTCCCTGAGTAGCTGTGGTTTTTAGCTACACAAATAAAGGGCAGTATAATAACTAACTGAGCCATTAATTATCTCAGTGAATGTACAGCGTGTTCCATAATTACCACAGAAACAAGGGAATGGTGTATGGTAAATCCATATACTAAAAATGGTTTCCTTTCCCATCTGCTAGTCCTCACTTTCCAGCCCTTTCAGGTGAGCAAGGATACAAGAAAATCATAGGGGAGGAAGCCACTTCACAGAATTGGGATAAACCCTCTAAGGACCAAGATCATAGGGGAGGAAGCCACTTCATGGTATTGGGATGAAGCCCCTAAGGACATGGCCCTGCAGGATCAGCTCTCTAGTTAAAAGGTAATGCATCGTTAGCGCTTTCTTAGCATCTTGAGGCCAACACATGTAAGACATTAGTATGTGGTTTAGCCACTAATTTAGAGCCCAATTTCGAAAATGTGGAGGTTTAGTAACACCAGACAGAAGTTACCACAGCCTTGTCAGTGTCATCGTGGGGGTAAGAGACAGATGGGCCTATGGCTTGGCTCAATACCATCGAGTGGAGATGGTGAGGATATGACAACATATCCAGGACACATGCAAGTCATTCAGGGCAATTATAACATAAATCTGGGCAGTTCGTACCAGAGATGATGCTGTGGGTTGAGCCTGGTGGTGGAGATAGACTTAAGCTTGCTGTCCGACTTGGTAGCCAACTCACGCACCACTCCTGAGGGAGAGAGAGAGTGGAGCAAGGGGAAAAAGAATAGGAAATACGAATTAAGTTTAGTGATGAGTCCCTATCAATGGTTCTCTCAACTCGATTTAAAGTGATACTTTGAGATTTTAGTAATGAAGTCAGATGATCTCCTGGATACTATTTTTATGTCTCTGCGTGCAGTTTGAAGGAAGTTGCTAACTAGCGTTAGCACAATGACTGGAAGTAGCATGCTAGCAGATATCCATAGACTTCCAGTCATTGCGCTAACGTTACTTAGCATATGCTCTTGAAACTAACTTCCTTCATATTGGACACAGAGACATAAAAATGGTATAGACAAGTTCATCTGACTCTGGAGAATTTGCCAAAAATTCAAAGTATCCCTTTAAATAGAGTTAATTCATGTTTTATGGTTTTTCCATGCAGTGTATTGGAACATCAGCACAATTAATTTCAATGAACTGGGACGATAAATATGTTGATTGATTGATTAAAAGTAAAATCAGAGCTTACACAGACAGAACACCTCACTTCAAACTCTTACACTGTATGTAACCGTATGTAACCTACTGTAAATCACACAGGACACAGGCTGGGTTTACACCTGCAATCCAATTCTGATGTTGGTATTTTGACCAATCGGATCAGCTCTGAAAATGATCTGCTGTGATTGGTCAAAAGAACAATTGTGCAGCCGTCTTCATCGACCTGACCAAGGCTTTCGACTCTGTCAATCACCGTATTCTTATCGGCAGACTCAACAGCCTTGTTTTCTCTAATGATTGCCTCGCCTGGTTACTACTTCTCTGGTAGAGTTCAGTGTGTCAAATCTGATGGCCTGTTGTCCGGACCTCTGGCAGTCTCTCTGGGGCCGACTCTTTTCTCTGTATACATCAATGATGTTGCTCTTGCTGCAGGTGATTATTTGATCCACCTCTACGCAGACGACACCATTCTGAAAACTTCTGGCCCTTCTTTGGACCCTCCAGATGAGCTCCAACGCCATACAACTCTCCTTCCGTGGCCTCCAACTGCTCTTAAATACTAGTAAAACTAAATGCATGCTCCTCAACCGATCGCTGCCCACACCCGCCTGCCCGATTAGCGTCACTACTCTGACTTAGAATATGTGGACAACTACAAATACCTAGGTGTCTGGTTAGACTGTAAACTCTACTTCCAGACTCGCATTAAGCATCTCCAATCCAAAGTTGAATTTTTCTCCAATCCAAAGATTAATCAACAATAATTTTTTTAAATGTATTTTACCTTTATTTTACTAGGCAAGTCAGTTAAGAACAAATTCTTATTTTCAATGACGGCCTAGGAACAGTGGGTTAACTGCCTGTTCAGGGGCAGAACGACAGATTTGTACCTTGTCAGCTCGGGGATTTGAACTTGCAACCTTTCAGTTACTAGTCCAACGCTCTAACCACTAGGCTACTCTGCCGCCCCAATCACAAATCTAGAATTGGCTTACTATTTCGCAAAAACAAAGCATCCTTCACTCATGCTGCCAAACATACCTTCGTAAAACTGACTATCCTACCGATCCTTGACTTCGGCGATGTCATTTACAAAGTAGCCTCCAACACTCTACTCAGCAAACTGGATGCAATCTGTTGTCACCAATGCCCCATATACTACCCTCCACTGTAACCTGTATGCTCTCGTTGGCTAGTCCTCGTTACATATTTGTCGACAAACCCAATGGCTCCTGGTCATCTATAAGTCTTTGCTAGGTAAAGCTCTGCCTTATCTCAGCTCACTGGTAGCACATGCTCCAGCAGGTATATTTCACTGGTCATCCCCAAAGCCAATACCTACTTTGGCTACCTTTCGTTCCAGTTCTCTGCTACCAATGACTGGAGCAAATTGCAATAAAATCACTAAAGTTGGAGATATATCTCCGTCACTAATTCTAAGTGTCAACTGTCAGAGCAGCTTACCGATCTCTGCAGCTGTACACAGTCCATCTGTAAATAGCCCATCCAACCACCTACCTTACTCATCCCCATATTTGTTTGAGTTTTTCTGCTCTTTTCCACACCAGTATTTCTACTTGCACATCCTCATCTGCACATATATCACTCCAGTGTAAATTGCTAAATTGTAATTACTTTGCCACTATGGCCTATTTATTGCCTTTACCACCTTACTTCACTTGCACACACTGTATAGACTTTTCTATTGTGTCATTGACTGTACGTTTGTTTATCCCATGTGTAACTCTGCGTTGTTTTTGTCACACTACTTTGCTTTATCTTGGCCAAGTCGCAGTTGTAAATGAGAACTTGTTCTCAACTGGCCTACCTGTTTAAATAAAGGTTAAATATAAATAAATAAATACAATTTAAATGAAAGAGATCAGAATTGGGCTGCCTGTGTAAACACAGCCAGAGAGTAAGAGAGTCACACCCAAGCAGATCGGATGAGGACTAGGGACAATTTGGGTTGCAAAGGGAGGATATCTTACTGGAAACTTGTAAAGAATGTTGGTATCTTTCAAGGATTTTATGTACTCTATCACAATACATCTAGTGGTCCTTTTGGGTACTTCAGATGTGACAGGTGTCTAATCATCACTGGCCCTCTGTGTGGCCTTGTCACATGTAAAATATATGGACTCATTTAATAAGATGATTTTCACAAAAATAATTGAATGACAAAGCTGAAAATATGATCTTAAATGTAACCATAAACTTAGTGAATACCATTGTTTAATATGAGGATTTCAGCATGAAATATATTTTACAGTGGGGGAAAAATGTATTTAGTCAGCCACCAATTGTGCAAGTTCTCCCGCTTAAAAAGATGAGAGGTACACTTCAACTATGACAGAGAAAATGAGAAAAAAATCATGAATTTATTTGCAAATTATGGTGGAAAATAAGTATTTGGTCAACTCCAAACAAGCAAGATTTCTGGCTCTCACAGACCTGTAACTTCTTCTTTAAGAGGCTCCTCTGTCCTCCACTCGTTAGCTGTATTAATGGCACCTGTTTGAACTTGTTATCAGTATAAAAGACACCTGTCCACAACCTCAAACAGTCACACTCCAAACTCCACTATGGCCAAGACCAAAGAGCTGTCAAAGGACACCAGAAACTAAATTGTAGACCTGCACCAGGCTGGGAAGACTGAATCTGCAATAGGTAAGCAGCTTGGTTTGAAGAAATCAACTGTGGGAGCAATTATTAGGAAATGGAAGACATACAAGACCACTGATAATCTCCCTCGATCTGGGGCTCCACGCAAGATCTCACCCCGTGGGGTCAAAATGATCACAAGAACGGTGAGCAAAAATCCCAGAATCACACGGGGGGACCTAGTGAATGACCTGCAGAGAGCTGGGACCAAAGTAACACAGCCTACCATCAGTAACACACTACGCCGCCAGGAACTCAAATCCTGCAGTGCCAGACGTGTCCCCCTGCTTAAGCCAGTACATGTCCAGGCCCATCTGAAGTTTGTTAGAGAGCATTTGGATGATCCAGAAGAAGATTGGGAGAATGTCATATGGTCAGATGAAACCAAAATATAACTTTTTGGTAAAAACTCAATTCGTCGTGTTTGGAGGACAAAGAATGCTGAGTTGCATCCAAAGAACACCATACCTACTGTGAAGCATGGGGGTGGAAACATCATGCTTTTGGGCTGTTTTTAAAGGAAAGAATGAATGGGGCCATGTATTGTGAGATTTTGAGTGAAAACCTCCTTCCATCAGCAAGGGCATTGAAGATGAAACGTGGCTGGGTCATTCAGCATGACAATGATCCCAAACACACCGCCCGTGCAACGAAGGAGTGGCTTCGTAAGAAGCATTTCAAGGTCCTGGAGTGGCCTAGCCAGTCTCCAGATCTCAACCCCATAGAAAATCTTTGGATGGAGTTGAAAGTCCGTATTGCCCAGCAACAGCATCAAAACATCACTGCTCTAGAGGAGATCTGCATGGAGGAATGGGCCAAAATACCAGCAACAGTGTGTGAAAACATTTGACCTCTGTCATTGCCAACAAAGGGTATATAACAAAGTATTGAGAAACTTTTGTTATTGACCAAATACTTATTTTCCACCATAATTTGCAAATAAATTCATTAAAAATCCTACAATGTGATTTTCTGGATTTTTTTCTCCTCATTTTGTCATAGTTGAAGTGTACCTATGATGAAAATTACAGGCCTCTCATCTTTTTAAGTGGGAGAACTTGCACAATTGGTGGCTGACTAAATACTTTTTGCCCCACTGAATATATTATTTGACATTTTTTACACACTTATTTGACTATGTCTCAGCATCAAACTGGTGACAGCTGTGAAAAAAAGTAAATAGTTGGAAGAGCTGTAGAGTTAACTGAAAATAATGGCATTGTTGATTACATGCTTTTTTCATTAATTTTAATTTTTTTAATTTTTAATTTTACCTTTATTTAACCAGGCAAGTCAGTTAAGAACATATTCTTATTTTCAATGACGGCCTGGGAACAGTGGGTTAACTGCCTGTTCAGGGGCAGAACGACAGATTTGTACCTTGTCAGCTCGGGGGTTTGAACTCGCAACCTTCCGGTTACTAGTCCAACGCTCTAACCACTAGGCTAACCACTAGGCTATTTTCTCTTGAACCATATAGTCTATCTACCAGAAACTGTTATTTTATATAAAAAATGAATAATATACATGATTTAAAAAAATAAGCATTTATTCAAGTATAAATTACCAAGGTTATGATAGATTGCCATAGATTCTGTTAAATTACCATAATTACTGAAGATTCCGTTAACTTTGGTAAGCTACCGGTAGCTTTGCAGCCCTAGGAACAATAGACAGAGCTAATGTTAGACTATTACAGTCTGTGGTGGGTTAATACTAGAAAGCTGATAGGTCTCTGATTTCAGATCTAGAATTACATCTCCATGGCAGCAGGTGAAAAACACAGGTTGGAAGAAGGTACAGGAGAACAATGTGCGAGGTCACACTCACAGCGACAAAATACTTCCCTGTGGGGTGGTAGCAATAGGGGAACACAGGGCCAAAGTTAAAAAAGGTGGAATTGAAAGGGAAGTTGAGTTTAAAAGGGAGACACACTGAAAAGAGTTAAACAACAAATGAAGAAAAACAGAGTAGGAACACCCTGCCCCTATCCATGTCCAAGTTCAACAACAACAGGGACAAGAAATAAACACATTGCGTGGCACCAGTGGCCTATTCTGGCACCCAATGCCTGTATAAGATCCAACCTCAATTCTTTTGCCATTGTTTCTTTCCCTTTCTTCCCGGAGGAAACTGATCTGCCACACTACCATTCCAGACCAGGACAAACATCTAAAGTGAAGCCTACGGGACGAAGCATGGTGCTGGATTAAAAAGGACAACCATTAAAGGGAAGGTATTGTTGTCTCTCTTTGAGCTCCCCTTTAACCGCTTATCTTCTGGTGGGTTCGAGTGAACCAATAGGAGACCACACACACACACAACTCTATTCAGGACATTATTCAAGGTGAAGCAATGCAGAGATTTAGACTCTAAACTCAATAACACTAAATTCCTTTTGGAGCAGAGGACAAGGTGGAGCTTGCAGGACAGGGCAGGACAAGGTGGGACAGGACAGGGCAAGTTCGGGCCTATTTTGTTTTATTATCCCAGAGAAAAACATCTTGTAAGCAACACCAACTTCTGCCATCTTTAAGCTGCTCGTGCGGGAGTCAAGAATGTCGCCCTTTTAGTCTAAACATACCCTCCTGACGGTGTACACCGAGTGTACAAAACATTAGGAACACCTGCTCTTTCCATGACATAGACTGACCAGGTGAATCCAGGAGAAAGCTATGATCCCTTATTGATGTCACTTGTTAAATCCACTTCAAATCAGTGTAGATGAAGGGGAGGAGACCGGTTAAAGAAGGCTTGAGACATGGATTGTGTATGTGTGCCATTCAGAGGGTGAACGGGCAAGACAAAAGATTGAAGTGTCTTTGAACAGGGTATGGTAGTAGGTGCCTGGAGGACCGGTTTGAGTGTGTCAAGAACTGCAACGTTGTAGGGTTTTTCACGCTCAACGGACATCAAGCCAACTAGACAAAACTCTGGGAAGCATTGAAGTCAAAATGGCCCGGCATCCCTGTGGAACGCTTTCAACACCTTGTAGAATCCATGCCCCGATGAATTGAGGCTGTTCTGAGGGCAAAAGGAGGTGCAACTCACAATTAGGAAGGTGATCCTCATGCTTTGTGCACTCTGTGTATGTATGTGTTGCGTGATTTAGTGGACCACCGTCACCATGACGAGAGGACAAACAAGTACAGGGCTCGGTCGCTCGCCATGGCGACAGGCCTGGCTGAAAGAGCATAGAGCTGTAAAAGGAGAGCGGATCTGTGTCGGCGTCTGGGATCTGTCCTGGCGAATAACGTTAGTCTCCCTCCTGCCGGTTCAATCACAGGACCCTCTCCACTAGGTTAACCACTTCCAACCTTCCCAAATACTCTTGCTTATTTTCACAAGGAATAGTTGGTCCCTCAGCATCCATCCGGGCGAAACCGAACACTCTCGGCCCTGTCGGAACAGCAGACCACGGGGAAGGGAGAGCGCGGGAGTGGGACCAGTACGGCCGGGATACGCCGAATCTGAATGGATTTCCAAGGAAAACAGGGCAGAGTTTAGCCCAGGTCTGAGGCAGTGGGAAGTGACACTGTGTTGGTATTGCAAGGGTATCTGACAGGGTTAAACTTGAGATATGACATCTGCTTATATCGTCCATCTCCTAACAAGAGAAGACACTGAGTTTACTATGCAGTTAAAGGGACTCTTCACCCAAATATCACTCAAGATGCTAATTGCTGCTGTTGATAAGTAAACAAATCATAAAATGTTGATTATGTTGCCTGGTATCCATAGATGAGGTCCGTTTGTAATTTGGGAGCACTACCCCATAACTTGATAGTTAGTGAAGGAGACAGGAACAGTTTTCCGTTACCTTTCAGGAATGCAGTGTCTGGATCCAACCCACACAACCAAACCAAAACACTCCTTCCATGACCATTTACGAGCATTGCAAACCTCACCAAACTACTTACCAGACAGACCACATATTTTTACCCACTGTAGGTCTGTACGGGGCAATAAGGGCATTTCAATTAGCAAAAGCCGAGACATTGTTCAGACAAGTCTTTGATTGACATGGTGACCTGTACTGACTCCTCCGGAATATCAAGTTCAGACTTGTCCAGACTTCTTCCTCATTTCAATAAAACATTTTCAAACCCAGTGAGCAGTGGACAGATCTGTCCCTATTAGCTTCTTCTCCTTTGGGTAGTACAACCATAGAGTTTCCTCACAGTCCCAGACCCTTTCCTTCTCCATGTTTGTAGCCCTCACCACCGACCAAGCCAGGCATGACCACATCTGTTCTGGGAATGCCAGCCCCGTCTGAAAACTGCTTTTGTTATAGTAAAGGTATCCTTTGGTCCTTTCCCTGAGACAAATATTGTAACAGCTGTTATGGGGGCAATATCAGAGCTCTGGACCGAGTTTTCAGGCACATAATAAATAGTTCCAGTTTCATCAAGGGGAGGAAGAGCAGGGCAGACTAGGAGTGAAGGCCGGAGATGAAGGATGGTGCCAAAGCCTCATACCAACGAGTGGAGCACTGAGAAGGCACCTAGTTATTTAGCCCCCCCCTGTGTTTCTCCCACCCCCCCTCTCTCCCTCTGCCAACTGGACAGGACCAGCCATGTCTGTCTGTAGCACATACCTCAGAACCAGGCCTACAACCAGGCTCAACTCTCCTGTTCCTCCTCCTCCTTCCTCAGGAACACAACAGAGGATATTTTAAGACGTATAGGAGATGATCCAACTGGCAGGCTATAGCAGAGCCCTGTGACAGCCTCTCTCTATGGGGCCGTTCAGCTTTGCAATACAGAGTCCAAGCCCAGAATTGGACTGGCCTAGCCGGCTATGTGGTCCCAGTGACTGAAAATCTGGACCCGTCCTCAGTCGTTGAGAGGAAGGAGAAAAATCATCTTTGACGAATCCAGACAAGGACATAACCTCAGAAACAATTATTCCAACAGGCCTCACAGTACAAGAAAAAGGACCACCTCTAGGGAACCTAGAGCATAGACTTGGAAGAGAAGAGAACTCTAATGAGGTCTATTATGCTCTAGGATTTACAATGGATCTACACAACATAGACTCACTTCGAAAATATGACCCCTTTCGAGGCCAGAAATGAATCTTCGATTCTAGACCCGCACATACAGAGGGAATTCCAAATAAAAATCTGAGGCCATCTGGACTGTACCAGATTAGCTAAAGAGTTGATCTGGAAAACAGTCAAATAATGACTGGATCTGAGTGACTATTGATACGACTGAATGAAAACATGGAGTCCCCACAGATAAGACAGGACAGACTCAGGTCCACAGAGCCTTAGCTGAAGACCGTTTGGCCATGGTGCTTCCCCTTGCTACCAAAGGGACTCCATTAAAAGAGTGCTCTAGTGAAGTAGTTAGGAGTAGTTGTGAGAGTCAGAGAGGGGAGTGTTGATCTAATAAAACTCAGCTTTCCTCTCTCTCTGCTTCTGGTCTTGCCTTGCTGACAGGCTAGGCAGGGTGTAGTCACTGTGAGCAGAGGAGCATGTGATCAACATACTGAGAGGGACGAGAGAGAGAGAGAGCGGGAAAGAGAGAGAGAAAGAAAAGGCGAGACGGATGGAGAGAGCGAGAGAGGGAGAGAGAGCAAGAGAGAGGGACATATTGTCCTAAGAGCGAGTACGCTCTACTCTAATATCCCCAGGAGGAATGCCCTTAATTCATGAGATACAGATGCATGCAACACATGTGCTGTGTGTGTGTGTGTGTGTGTGTGTGTGTGTGTGTGTGTGTGTGGCTGTGTCTTGCCTGTGAAGAGGCTGAAGAAGCGTTTGCAACGCACGCTGTCCCGTACTAGCAGGGTGTAGGCCACAGGCCCGTCCTCAAACTCCATGTGGATACTCTGGGAGCCCAGTCCCACCTCCAGGTAACTCAGCTCTGTGATTCCACGGCTCTCCCTCTTCTGCAGCCAATCACAAGGCTGCCCTCTGCCAGGAAGAGAACAATGAAGATGGGAAAGTGTGAAAGAAATATTATTATTATTTTACTTGCATGTATCCCAGCCTGTTACCTTTGTTTCCTTGAGTCTACTCACGTTTAAGGTATGTTTTTGTTTGAGCATGTTTTTTTTCTGCAATTTGTCAGACAGACACAGACAACCAAGTCACAGATTGCACCTTTAAAAAGCAGCGAAAGGTCATCATAAGAATATCCCACTGTTGTGCAACCAAACTTGGCCGTTACACAACTTCCAGGGAGTGCTCAGGATAGCGGGGGTGTGGCCTTCTGGGGTCAGAATCCCAGTAACTTTATAGGGACCGTCGCAGCATGAGACTCAGGCTTGTCCAACACCGTACTACTCACACTCCTGGGAGGAAGCGGAGGCAAGCCAACATGCTTTTGATGAGGACAAAAAAAAGCCATTGATACAGGGCTTACAAAGTCCTTGATATAGTGTTTGCACTATATCAGAGGGAACGTGGAGCCACTGATATAGGACATGGGAGCAGTGGCTGGGGAGATGTGTAGGGCCACCACAAAGACCAGGGCTGTAATGGGTTTGAAGATGTGGCCCAGAAAGTCTGTTAGTATTGGGATGTGGTGGGTTACATAAAGCTGTGGTGATCCTATAGGGTTGGTCTGCTCCCTACCACACCTGTTGCTGCTGTCCCCATAAATGTAATATATAGCTTTATAGAATAAACTGTAGTCTACAGACCAAATGCCTCTACAGACAATACCTTCATGACAGGCACAACCATTTCTGTGACCACAGAATAGGTACTTGAATGTTTATTTTTATTCCAGCCTTCTCTTGTGTGATGGTCTTCAGTGTGACAGGTCAGGTGGTTAACTTACTCCATGTCGGATGTCACTTCCAGGAAGTAGATGCGTTGGTCAGACACCACCAGGAACGAGGGGAACTCCACCGGATCACCAAACTTCACGGTCGACACCTACAACAAAGATAAGATGTACACACGTTAAAGATTCCACACGTTAAAGATTCCACAGCACAACACTGAAGTGCTGCAAATAACTTTCCCTGAGGAAAATGATGACTGCATTCAGAGCTCTTCTTAAACAGACTGTATAAGAACAGATCAGTTCCTGTTTAAAAAACACCTAGAGTAAGGTCTAGCAACAAAGTCACATCAATCTTCATTGAATACTGTGTAGGCCCAAAAATAAAACAGTTGAGCTGTTGAAAGAGAAAGAGAGCCAGAGGGGAGAGAAGCACGAGTGACAAGATAAATAAACATCAGATGAATGAGCATGTTATGAGCTGGATCTCCTGTCTCCTGCTGGGGTTGCTTGTGTCCTCTTGGCTCCCTCTCCTTGTCCAGGTGTCCTGAGCAGTAAACCAATACCCCTCCGCTCCACAGGGCTCCCAGCATGCATTACACATGGAGGAGCTCATCCAAGGTCATGGTGTGGTGGGTTGGGGTGGCGATGAACAGAGAGGGTGGGGGGGGGGTGCAGGACAGCGAGAGAACAGCTGGGGGCAAAAAAGCAGCCAGGAGCAGATCACAAGAGTTTGAGCCGACCGGTTTTGGCTGGGTTAGCAGTTCATGGAACTTCTGAGCAGAACTGGATTCAGCCACGTCACCGAACTGTTAACCGTTGTCAGAACATTGGTTCTGCTAACCTTGAGAAAGGAGTGGAGCTCCTCTTCCTCTTCAAACACCTCCACATCTAGGAAGAGCTTCAGCCGATGGTCTACCGCCTCATAGTCCTCTGAGAGAAGGTCCAACTGGCCTACAGACACACAGGTCAGAATAGTGTTAGGGTAACATTTATAACCAACACACTGGGACAGCAGTTAACCTATCATAAGCAACACACAGGGACAGCAGTTGGCTTATCATAAGCAACACACAGGGACAGCAGTTGGCTTATCATAAGCAACACACAGGGACAGCAGTTGGCTTATCATAAGCAACACACAGGGACAGCAGTTGGCTTATCATAAGCAACACACAGGGATCATAAGCAGTTAGCTTCATAAGCAACACACATTATAAAGCAACACATCATAAGCAACACACAGGGACAGCAGTTAGCTTATCATAAGCAACACACAGGGACAGCAGTTAGCTTATCATAAGCAACAGTTAGCTTATCATAAGCAACACACAGGGACAGCAGTTAGCTTATCATAAGCAACACACAGGGACAGCAGTTAGCTTATCATAAGCAACACACAGGGACAGCAGTTAGCTTATCATAAGCAACACACAGGGACAGCAGTTAGCTTATCATAAGCAACACACAGGGACAGCAGTTAGCTTATCATAAGCAACACACAGGGACAGCAGTTAGCTTATCATAAGCAACACACAGGGACAGCAGTTAGCTTATCATAAGCAACACACAGGGACAGCAGTTAGCTTATCATAAGCAACACACAGGGACAGCAGTTGGCTTATCATAAGCAACACACAGGGACAGCAGTTGGCTTATCATAAGCAACACACAGGGACAGCAGTTGGCTTATCATAAGCAACACACAGGGACAGCAGTTGGCTTATCATAAGCAACACACAGGGACAGCAGTTGGCTTATCATAAGCAACACACAGGGACAGCAGTTAGCTTATCATAAGCAACACACAGGGACAGCAGTTAGGGGACAGCAGTTAGGTTATCATAACCAACACACAGGGACAGCCGTTAGGTTATCATAACCAACACACAGGGACAGCCGTTAGGTTATCATAACCAACACACAGGGACAGCCGTTAGGTTATCATAACCAACACACAGGGACAGCCGTTAGGTTATCATAACCAACACACAGGGACAGCAGTTAGCTTATCATAAGCAACACACAGGGACAGCAGTTGGCTTATCATAAGCAACACACAGGGACAGCAGTTAGCTTATCATAAGCAACACACAGGGACAGCAGTTGGCTTATCATAAGCAACACACAGGGACAGCAGTTAGGTTATCATAACCAACACACAGGGACAGCCGTTAGGTTATCATAACCAACACACAGGGACAGCCGTTAGGTTATCATAACCAACACACAGGGACAGCAACACACAGTTATCATAACTTAGCATCATAACCAACACACAGGGAAAGCAGTTAGCTTAGCATAACCGAACACACAGGGACAGCAGTTAGGCTTATCATAACCAACACACAGGGACAGCAGTTAAAAGGAAAACAGGGACAGTTAGCTTAGCATAACCGACACAAAAGCTTATCATAACCAACACACAGGGACAGCAGTTGGCTTATCATAAGAAAAGCAGTTAGCTTAGCATAACCGACACAAAAGGAAAAGCAGTTAGCTTAGCATAACGAACACACAGGGACAGCAATTAGCTAAGCATAACCGACACAAAAGGAAAAGCAGTTAGCTTAGCATAACCAACACACAGGGACAGCAATTAGCTAAGCATAACCGACACAAAAGGTAAAGCAGTTAGCTTAGCATAACCAACACACAGGGACAGCAATTAGCTAAGCATAACCGACACAAAAGGTAAAGCAGTTAGCTTAGCATAACCAACAGACACACAGCACTAGTTTACAAACAGTACAGTTAGTATGCAACAACGAACAGACCCAATAACATTTTGGCTATGTAGTCTCCCTACTTCCCCTTTTAAACAAATATATTTTCCAATTATTACCTTGTCAGATCACACGAAAAACTGATAAAAGGGATGGGTGTCTCACAATTGAACATATAGATTTATCCCACCCTCCCACTAAATCTAAACTGTCTCTAAACTGTAGTTTATGGAGAATTATGCTGTCGCTGTGTAGTAAATCTAACCTGGCATAGGGCTGCTGGTCCATTTAGTGCAAGGTGACACTCATCAACCCCAGAGACAATAGATAGTAACTAACTGCCAGGAAACTGGCCTATTGACTTTGAGGCCATCATTCACTAGGCCTCTCTGAATCTGGTCCAATGCTACATATATCACTGAGCGGAAGTGTCTATAGCTAAAACAAGAGTATTCAAATGTTGCATTTACACCTGAGTCTTTCCACTCAGTTCATCTCAACGCATCTAACATTTCCTTTTTGATGAGCGATATTCAGATCAATGTGTCCCAAATACATGGAAATCAGATCAGTTGTTGTTTTTCATCTATATGTAGTAAACTGGTGTTAGACTAAAGGACTTGTTCAACAAAATAGCTGTGTCTTCATCCTCTCAGAAGTAGTCTCAAATTAGCTTCAGCTCAGAGGCTTTGGGATGGGTCTCTGCAGTGGCGTGTGGTTTTTAAACAAGGATTCCATGTTGTCAGTCATTCAGCATCTGTCTGTTACAGTATACCACAGAGGGAAATATAAAGGTCTATTATACTGTGTATATACAGAATTTATACCCCCTCTCCTCTCTCCATTCCATTGTCTTCTCTGTGGAGGCTAAAGCATTCCGTCCTCTCCCATCAGTTCTAATAGTAACGGACTTACTAAACCATATGAGATCTTAGTGTAAGACCCACAGACAGAGACCCAAGGGGCCAGCCTGGAAGACTGTCACCAATGTCAAATAACCTCCTATGGATTGTTGTGTTATACTCGTTCTTGCAAAATCTAAATATGCATTTCCTCCTTGTCTCCTATAACTGGGGCCCTGTGTTTTGGACTATCATCTCCCATGACCTGGATTTGAACCTTTATTTTAAACCTTTTCCAGAAATGTGATTTACACCAAAAATGAAAGTAATTGTCTTGAGGATGGTGCTGGACCGACTAACATAAAAAATTTAAAAAAGGGGGCCATTTGATGAAAAATCTTTAAATAAAAAGGTTCAAATCCAGGTCATGTGATCACTTCTATTTCAGGATCATATCCATTTTATGACTTCATCTGATGGCTGATAAAAACCAAAGGACCCAATCAAACAATGTTTTTTTGTTCATGCCTTTCACCATCACAATACACAGATGTTATATTTTAGCAATACCATTGGTTATTGCAGAAGTATTCACAATTATATATGACTACAAAATGATGTCTATGCAAAGGGAAGAGGACGCAACTTTCTCCAGGACCCACCTGGACTGGCTTGTTCTGCATGCTGATCCTGGGGTCCAGGTGAGGTAGCACTAACAGTATAGCTGCAGTTCCCTGCTATACCTCCTTTACTCTGGCCCTCTGTACTGTAGAAGCTGGCAGGTTGGGACAGGCTCCGGTCACAGCTCTGGTCCTCCCAGAAGGAGCTTCCCTTGGCTGAGAAGAAGGAGGTGGGGTCCTCCATGGAGATGCTGGTCTGGATAGTGTCCTGGGGTGAGGCCTTCATGGCAGGGCTGCCGAAGTGGCTGGCCCTGGCAGAGGAAGGACCTTCCATGGTGGGGTCCTAAAAACAGAGGGAGGGGGAATATGGGAGATTTGACACTACGGCGGGGCCTGAAAGCTGACTGGGAATACTTGGTCCAGGGTAATCAAACTGACTGGGAATACTTGGTCTAGGGTAATCAAACTGACTGGGAATACTTGGTCCAGGGTAATCAAACTGACTGGGAATACTTGGTCCAGGGTAATCAAACTGACTGGGAATACTTGGTCCAGGGTAATCAAACTGACTGGGAATACTTGGTCCAGGGTAATCAAACTGACTGGGAATACTTGGTCTAGGGTAATCAAACTGACTGGGAATACTTGGTCTAAACTGGGGAATAATCAAACTGACTGGGAATACTTGGTCCAGGGTAATCAAACTGACTGGGAATACTTGGTCTAGGGTAATCAAACTGACTGGGAATACTTGGTCCAGGGTAATCAAACTGACTGGGAATACTTGGTCCAGGGTAATCAAACTGACTGGGAACACTTGGTCTAGGGTAATCAAGCTGACTGGGAATACTTGGTCCAGGGTAATCAAACTGACTGGGAATACTTGGTCTAGGGTAATCAAACTGACTGGGAATACTTGGTCCAGGGTAATCAAACTGACTGGGAATACTTGGTCTAGGGTAATCAAACTGACTGGGAATACTTGGTCCAGGGTAATCAAACTGACTGGGAATACTTGGTCTAGGGTAATCAAACTGACTGGGAATACTTGGTCTAGGGTAATCAAACTGGGGTACGCGCAATGCCGTCAGGGGTACGCCAAATAAAAATGTGATTCACATTTTAAAATACAATTTCAAACAGTCCATTTAGATTTTTCAATGGGGCTATACATTTGGGTGAGTCCCCCCCCCCTCGCCTAAGTAGCCTCGTTTCACTGCCAAACATTTTTATGATCTCATGTTCAGCGAGACAACACATTGTCAAATACAGGTAGCCTAGTCAAATAATTAACATCCAATCACATTAACGGTTACTCTCTCACGGGAATTCCACTAACGGTCCGTATGTAGCCAAAACGTAGCTGCTGCTCATTCCGTTTGCTGCTGGTGGTTAATGGTTACAAAAAGTAAAGCCCGCGTACATAGAGACTGCTACTACCAGCAGTACTGCACCTGTCATAAACAACACGACGCATCAGTGACATGGCAGGAGATGTTTTGAAACAATTACTGCTTCGCAAACAAGCCAGTGAATTATATGCGTTACAGCTGGATGAGTCAACAGACGTGGCGGGCCTGGCACAACTCCTCCGACCTGTTACGTTTATGGGGGGGTCAATAAAGGAAGACATCCTCTTCTGCAAACCACTGGAAACCAGGACAGGATATTTTTTTTAAGTACTGGACAGCTTTGTGACATCAAATGGACTTTGGTGGTCAAGATGTGTTGGTATCTGTACGGATGGCGCAAAAGCCATGACAGGGTGACATAGTGGAGTGGTAATGCGCATGCAAGCAGTTGCTTCCGATGCTACTTGGGTACACTGCAGCTTCCGATGCTACTTGGGTACACTGCAGCTTCCGATGCTACTTGGGTACACTGCAGCTTCCGATGCTACTTGGGTACACTGCAGCATCCACCGAGAGGCTCTTGCTGCCAAGGGAATGCCTGACAGCTTGAAAGACATTTTGTACACTACAGTGAAAATGGTTACCTTTGTTAAAGCAAGGCCCCCGAACTTCGAACTTTCGTGTATTTTCTGCATTATGCAATGATATGGGCAGTGACCTTGTACCGCTTCTACAACATAGATACAAGTGTGCTGGTTATCAAGGGGCAAGGTATTGACACAGTTTTTTTTATTGAGAGATGAGCTTAAATTTCTTTACTGACCATAATTTTCACTTGTCTGACTGCTTGCATGATGACGAGTTTCTCACACGACTGGCCTATCAAGGGGAAGTTTTTTCTTGCACGAATGATCTGAATCTGGGATATTCAATGTGCGGGACAGAATTGTGGCTATGATTAAGAAGTTGGAGCTCTGTCTGCATTAACAAGGACAACACACAGGTCTTTCCATCATTGTATGGTGTTTTTGTGTGCAAATGAACTCAAGCTTACGGACAATGTCAAATTTGATACAGCGAAGCACCTAAGCGAGTTGGGTGCGCAATTATGCAGGTACTTTCCCGAAAAGGACGACACAAACAACTGAAAATGTCATTTAAATCAGAAGTTACTGCCAGATTTCTGGATTGGGCTGCGCTCAGAGTATCCTGCCTTGGCAAATCGCACTGTTAAGACACTGATGCCCTTTGCAACAAAGTACCTACGCGAGAGTGGATTCTCAGCCTTCATAAACATGAATGGTCCTTCTGTAGCTCAGTTGGTAGAGCATGGCGCTTGTAACGCCAGGGTAGTGGGTTCGATTCCCGGGACCACCCATACGTAGAATGTATGCACACATGACTGTAAGTCGCTTTGGATAAAAGCGTCTGCTAAATGGCATATATTATATTATGAAAACAAATACAGGCACAGGCTGTGTGTGGAAAATAATTTAAGACAGACTCTCTTCAATACAACCCAACATAGCAGAGTTGTGTGCATCCTGTCAAGCACACCCTTCTCATTAACCTGTGGCGAGTTCTTCACAATTTTCAATAAATAAATAAGGTTTTATGTAAGATGGTTAAATAAAGAGCAAAATTATTTTTTATTATCATCATCATCATCATCATCCTGGTCCTATAAGAGCTCTTTTCACTTCCCACGAGCCGGGTTGTAACAAAAACTCACTCATTCTTATGTTTTCTAAATGTATCGTATAGCGTGTGTGTGGCAGGCTTACAATGATTGCAAAAAATATATATTTGAGAGTGCACTGACCCTGGTGCTAGAGGGGGTACACAGCTGGAGGTTGAATGTTTGAAGAAGTACGGGGGCTATAAAAAGTTTGGGAACCACTGCCCTAGACTTTAAAAAAATGTTCATCATACAACAACATATTTAAATAAATTTGAAAGACTATAAAATCTCAAACCTTGTTGCCAGGGTGACTGGGTAGAGGTGTCTCTCTGTGGTTGAAGGTAAAGTGTCGGTCAGACCCGTCTTGGCATGGGGAACCATGGACAGGCGTACTGGTGGAGGGAGCTGACTGGCCAGCCAGCTGGACCACATGATCACTACCACACTCAGGACAGATGACGGTACTTCCTGAAGACGTTGTGTAAATTGACAATTAACAGAAAATAAATACATTGTTTCAAAAATGTGTTATACTTCAATGTGAATACGTGCGTATTGGTAAATAAGTGTGTTGTAATGGTTTCATTCTTGTACACAAAAATACTTGTTTTAAAAAGGCTAAATTCTGTCCATAATCTGCTCTTTAAAAATAGAGTTAATGACTAGACACTTCAGCATTCCCTTGGTGTAGATGTTGTACTCAGCATATACAGTGGGGCAAAAAAAGTATTTAGTCAGCCACCAATTGTGCAAGTTCTCCCACTTAAAAAGATCAGAGGCCTGTAATTTTCTTCATAGGCACACTTCAACTATGACAGACAAAATGAGAAAAAAAAATCCAGAAAATCACATTGTAGGATTTTTTATTAATTTATTTGCAAATTATGGTGGAAAAATAAGTATTTGGTCACCTACAAACAAGCAAGATTACTGGCTCTGTACCTCAGACCTGTAACTTCTTCTTTAAGAGGCTCATCTGTTCTCCACTCATTACCTGTATTAATAGCACCTATTTGAACTTGTTATCAGTATAAAATACACCTGTCCACAACCTCAAACAAACAGTCACACTCCAAACCCCACTATGGCCAAGACCAAAGAGCTGTCAAAGGACACCAGAAACAAAATTGTAGACCTGCACCAGGCTGGGAAGACTGAATCTGCAATAGGTAAGCAGCTTGGTTTGAAGAAATCAACTGTGGGAGCAATTATTAGGAAATGGAAGACATACAAAACCACTGATAATCTCCCTCGATCTGTGGCTCCACGCAAGATCTCACCCCGTGGGGTCAAAATTATCACAAGAACGGTCCCCCTGCTTAAGCCAGTACATGTCCAGGCCCGTCTGAAGTTTGTTAGAGAGCATTTGGATGATCCAGAAGAAGATTGGGAGAATGTCGTATGGTCAGATGAAACCAAAATATAACATTTTGGTAAAAACTCAACTCGCCGTGTTTGGAGGACAAAGAATGCCGAGTTGCATCCAAAGAACACCATACCTACTGTGAAGCATGGGGGTGGAAACATCCTGCTTTGGGGCTGTTTTTCTGCAAAGGGACCAGGACGACAGATCTGTGTAAAGGAAAGAATTAATAGGGCCATCTATCTCCAGATTTTGAGTGAAAACCTCCTTCCATCAGCAAGGGCATTGAAGATGAAACGTGGCTGGGTCTTTCAGCATGACAATGATCCCAAACACACCGCCCGGGCCACGAAGGAGTGGCTTCGTAAGAAGCATTTCAAGGTCCTGGAGTGGCCTAGCCAGTCTCCAGATCTCAACCCCATAGAAAATCTTGTTGAAAGTTTGTTGCCCAGCAACAGCCCCAAAACATCACTGCTCTAGAGGAGATCTGCATGGAGGAATGTGCCAAAATACCAGCAACAGTGTGTGAAAACCTTGAAGACTTACAGAAAATGTTTGACCTCTCATTGCCAACAAAGGCAATATAACAAAGTATTGAGATAAACTTTTGTTATTGACCAAATACTTATTTTCCACTATAATTTGCAAATAAATTCATTAAAAATCCTACAATGTGATTTTCTGGATTTTTTTTTCTCATTTTGTCTGTCATAGTTGAAGTGTACCTATGATGAAAATTACAGGCCTCTCATCTTTTTAAGTGGGAGAACTTGCACAATTGGTGGCTGACTAAATACTTTTTTGCCCCACTGTAAAAGGGATATGACTAACTACATTCCAACTAGAAGTTACAACTGTCAAAAGCCATAGAAATCTGTAGAACAAACTCTCCCTGAGCTCTGGGCATGTCAGAGCATGTAGTCATTTCAGGTCTGGGTTGTTGAGGACCAGGAGAGGAGGGGTAAGCTGATACCAAGTGCTTCAAGCTATCTGTCTCCGCTAATTATAGCGGTTAGTTAGTCGTCTGTGGGACCAGCAGTCAAGAGTTAAAAGACCAACAGGAATGAAAAGCTACATTTAGGGTGTTTGAGGGATTTGTTCTGGTAAATTAGTACTTTAGAAAGAGAGTTGATTGAAGTAGTTGATAGAAGAACCTCACAAGCACCTTCAAAGTTTTGACGGCCAACTTATAAGGAAAAATGTGGTCGCTTGGACCATAGCCGTTAGGTCTGTTGCCATAGTTAACTTCAAGAGGTTTTAGAATGACTTGTCATCGGACCTCCGCCCACATCTGTGTGACGTCTGCCAGGGCAGGAAGATAAGGTGATCCTGCACGCTGCCAGTAGAGCCCTGTCCTTAAGATCAGACCTGGAGATCTCTATCAGAGAGATGGAGATGACTGAACATGAGCAAAATAAAAGGACACACCAACATAAAGTGTCTGAATATGGCGTTGGGCCACCATGATGTGCAAAAACAGCTTCAATGCGCCTGGGCATAGATTCTACAAGTGTCTATTAGAGGGATAATCTATTAGTGGGATGCGACACCATTCATCCATGAGACATTCCATCATTTAGTGTTGTTGATGGTGGTAGAAAAACACTGTCTCAGACGCCGGTCCAGAATCTCCGATAAGTGTAGGGATGGGCGATATGGCCTACGAATCACCTCAATATTTTCAAACTCATGGGCTGACGATATATAGCTTGATTTATTTAATCTATATTCTATAATTAAGATTTGTTTGTACAATTAAAAGGTCAAATACACTGCATTTCAAACAGTCAGTAATAATCTAATTAATTCAGGGTTAGTGAAATTATACCTATGCTAAATATAAGCCTTCCACAACCAAGAACCACTAATCATTTAATTATTTCATCAAAACCCGCATTGTTTTTGCAATAATCAGTGATCTGGTGTTCAAGTCTGTCTAGTAAGATGTAATTGTTGATAAAATGTTTACCAGAACTAAGCATAACACACATTCACTAATAATGACAAACTTCTTGCGGCAGGCATTATAGAAAATTAACACAGGTCTCATACAGTGCCTTTGGAAAGTATTCCGACCCCTCGACTTTTTCCATGTTGTTAAGTTACAGCCTTATTCTAAAACAGGTTGGAATAAAAAACAGAAATATCTTATTAACATAAGTTCAGACCATTTGCTATGAGACTCGAAATTTAGCTCCGATGCATCTTGTTTCTTTCCATTGATCATCATTGAGATTTTTCCACAACTTGGAGTCCACCTGTGGTAAATTCAATTGATATAAGGTCCCACAGTTGACAGTGCATGTCAGAGCAAAAACCAAGCCATGAGGTCGAAGGAATTGTCCATAGAGCTCCGACACAGGATTGTGTCGAGGTACAGATCTGGGAAAGGGTACCATAACATTTCTGCAGCATTGAAGGTCCCCAAGAACACAGCGGCCTCCATTTTCCTTAAATGGAAGAAGTTTGGAACCACCAAGACTCTTCCTAGAGCTGGCCACCCGGCCAAACTGAGCAATCGGGGGAGAAGGACCTTGGTCAGGAAGTGACCAAGAACCCGATGGTCACTCTGGCAGAGTTCCTCTGTGGAGATGGGAGTACCTTCCAGAAGGACAACCATCTGGAGTTGGCCAAAAAGCACTTAAAGGACTCTCAGACCATGAGAACAATATTCTCTGGTCTGATGAAACCAAGAGTGAACATTTGGCCTGAATGCCAAGCGTCATCTGGAGGAAACCTGGCACCATCCCTATGGTGAAGCATGGTGGTGGCAGCATCATGCTGTGGGGATGTTTTTTAGCGGCAGGGACTGGGAAACTAGTCAGGATTGAGGCAAAGATGAATGGAGAAAAAATACAGAGAGATCCTTGATGAAAACCTGCTCCAGAGCATTCATGACCTCAGACTGGGGCAAAGGTTCACCTTCCAACAGGACAATGACCCTAAGCACACAGCCAAGACAACACAAGAGTGGCTTCGGGACAAGTCTCTGAATGGTGTGCCAAGCTTGTAGTGTCATACCTAAGATGCGATGCTGTAAATCGCTGCCAAAGGTGCTTCAACAAAGTACTGAGTAAAGGGTCTGAAGACTTACAGTACCAGTCAAAAGTTTGGACACACCTACTCATTCAAGGATTTGTCTTTATTTTTACTATTTTCTACATTGTAGAATATGAAACTGGCTCTCATGAGGACCAACGCAGGAAAGGAAGACCCATAGTTACCTCTGCTGCGGAGGATAAGTTCATTATAGTTACCTGCCCCAGAAGTGGCAGAAACTCAAATATTAAATATTTTGACTTGTTTAACTTTTTTGGTAACTACATGATGCCATATGTGTTATTTCATAGTTTTGATGTCTTCATTATTATTCTACAATGTAGAATGTAAAAATAACGAAAAACCCTGGAATGAGTAGGTGTGTCCAAACGTTTGACTGGTACTGTATGTAAATGTAATGGGTTTTTTCTTCAATAAATTAGCAAACATTTTTTTTTAAAAACAACAGTTTTTGCTTTGTCATTATAGGGTATCGCGAGTAGATCGATGAGAAAAAAACAACAACAATTGAATCAATTTTAGAATAAGGCCGTATGGAAAAAAAAGTAAAGGATCTGAATACTTTCCAAAGGCACTGTAAACAATCTCTCAAGCACAAGCCCACATGCTTATGAGTAGCCAGCTAATCTTTATATTTAATGTCTAACCAACTTGGATCTAAACTCAGCGAAAAAATAAATGTCCTCTCACTGTCAACTGTGTTTATTTTCAGCAAACTGAGTAAATATTTGTATGAACATAAGATTCAAGAACTGAGACATAAACTGAACAAGTTCCGCAGACATGTGACTAACAAACATTGAATAATGTGTCCCTGAACAAGGGGGGGTCAAAATCAAAAGTAACAGTTAGTATCTGGTGTGGCCACCAGCTGCATTAAGTACTGCAATGCATCTCGTCTACATGAACTGCACCAGATTTGCCAGTTCTTCCACCAAGGCACCTGCAAGTTCCCAGATATTTCTGGGGGGGGGCCCTAGCCCTCACCCTCCGATCCAACAGGTCCCAGACGTGCTCAAATGGGAGATCCGGGCTCTTCGCTGGCCATGGCAGAACACTGTCATTCCTGTCTTGCAGGAAATCAGCCATACTGCTCGTTCTGTGCGTGGTGGCATTATCATGCTGGAGGTTCATGTCAGGATGAGCCTGCAGGAAGGGTACCACATGAGGGAGGAGGATGTCTTCCCTGTAATGCACAGTGTTGAGATTGCTTGCAATGACGACAAGCTCAGTCCGATGATGCTGTGACACACCACCCCAGACCATGACGGACCCTCCACCTCCAAAACGATCCCGCTCCAGAGTACAGGCCTCGGTGTAACACTCATTCCTTATACGATAAACATGAATCCGACCATTACCCCTGGTGAGACAAAACCGCGACTCGTCAGTGAAGAGCACTTTTTTCCAGTCCTGTCTGGTCCAGCAACGGTGGGTTTGTGCCCATAGGCAACATTGTTGCTGGTGATGACCTGCCTTACAACAGGCCTACAAGCCCTCAGTCCAGCCTCTCTCAGCCTATTGCGGACAGTCTGAGCACTGATGGAGGGATTATGCGTTCCTGGTGTAACCTGGGCAGTTGTTGTTGCCATCCTGTATCTGTCCCGCAGGTGTGATGTTCGGATGTACCGATCCTGTGCAGGTGTTGTTACACGTGGTCTGCCACTGCGAGGACGATCAGCTGTTCGCCCTTTCTCCCTGTAGCGCTGTCTTAGGCGTCTCATAGTACGGACATTGCAATTTATTGCCCGGGCCACATCTGCAGTCCTCATGCCTCCTTGCAGCATGCCTAAGGCACATTCACACAGATGAGCAGGGACCCTGGGCATCTTTCCTTTGGTGTTTTTCAGAATCAGTAGAAAGGCCTCTTTAGTGTCCTAAGTTTTCTTAACAGTGACCTTAATTGCTAACCGTCTGTAGGCTGTTAGTGTCTTAACAAACGCTCCACAGGTGCATGTTCATTAATTGCTTATGGTTCATTGAACAAGCATGAGAAACAGTGTTTAAACCCTTTACAATGAAGATCTGTGAAGTTATTTAGATTTTTACTAATTATCTTTGAAAGACAGGGTCCTGAAAAAGGGAAGTTTCTTTTTTTGCTGAGTTTATTTGCTAGCCAACAAGGTAGAACAGTTGAATTGTTATAAAAACACCCTTCTGTCCATCTCCAACTGTTTGAACAGCATGCTAGCCTGTCCACTTTGTTCAGATGTTGAAATCAAGTGGCCCATCTTATTTCTCAGAATAAGAACGAGCTGCCAATTCCTTATGTAATTGTGCTTTATGCTTATTGCACATTTATAAAAACAGACTAGACAGCTATGAGAACGAGTTGCTAATTACTTATGTAATTGTGCTTTATGCTTATTGCACATTTATAAAAACAGACTAGACAGCTATGAGAACGAGTTGCTAATACCTTGTGTAATTGTGCTTTATGCTTATTGCACATTTATAAAACAGACTAGACCCCTATGAGAACGAGTTGCTAATACCTTGTGTAATTGTGCTTTATGCTTATTGCACATTTATAAAACAGACTAGACCCCTGTATAAAACAGACTAGAGCATGTTGCTAATACCTTGTGTAATTGTGCTTTATGCTTATTGCACATTTATAAAACAGACTAGACCCCTATGAGAACGAGTTGCTAATACCTTGTGTAATTGTGCTTTATGCTTATTGCACATTTATAAAACAGACTAGACCCCTATGAGAACGAGTTGCTAATACCTTGTGTAATTGTGCTTTATGCTTATTGCACATTTATAAAACAGACTAGACAGCATGTATAAAACAGACTAGACAGCATGTATAAAACAGACTAGACAGCATGTATAAAACAGACTAGACAGCA
>NW_026280101.1:0-115000 GCF_023373465.1 Oncorhynchus keta | reverse complement strand
TGATGGTCTGTGTGTGGCACAGAAAAAAAAAAAATGGAATACTAACCCATTGGGGCGGCAGGGTAGCCTAGTGGTTAGAGCGTTGGGCTAGTAATTGAAAGGTTGCAGGTTTGAATCCCCGAGCTGACAAGGTTCAAATCTGTCGTTCTGTCCCTGAACAAGGCAGTTAACCCACTGTTCCTAGGCCGTCATTGAAAATAAGAATTTGTTCTTAACTGACTTGCCTAGTTAAATAAAGGTAAAATAAAATAAATAAAAAAACTGACATCAGTTTGGATATTGTAATATTTGAATAACAGTGCCTTTCCCTAGCATGCGTGCATGTGTGTTACTGTACGAGTGTGCCTCTCTCACCCAATCCATCTTCTCTGCACTTGTTCTTCCTCTCCTCCTGCTCTTCCAGTCCTGTCCATCCTCTCAATCTCCCTCTGTCCTCCTGCTTCTTCCCTTCCCGCTGTGTGAACTCTGACCCACAGCGGAGACACTGCAGGCAGACACAGCTGGGACGACCCTCCATGACCCGCCGCTCATTCTCCTCCACCACCCGCGACAGGACCTCTGTCAGTGCCTAGCAACAACACCCACCGTATTTACAATCATGTATTTTCCAAGATATTCTTTGAAACTTTAATAACAGTCCTTGTATTTTCCGATAGAACAGTTGTATGATGACAGGCTACTTCAAATTTGTATTGTACCCACATGCAAGTACAAACAAGAAAACAGAACATTCAGAATACAGAACATTCCAATGGCTGCTTACGTAAAACACACAAAAAACAAGATAGATATCATTGGGCCTAAATGAGCTAGGCCTGACCTGTAGGACTGATGGCAACATCCATGGAGTACTGACCACAGCCTTGTGGACGTTTTATAACTGTTTGGACGGATCCTTCTCTTCGGTAATGATGTGTGTGATCAGTCTCCGGTCTGCTGCCAGTAGAACATCCTAACCCATTCATTGATGATAGGCCCCGCTTTACTGAAGTTGCAAGCCAAGAAATTGCGAGACACAGTATCTCGCAATATAATGCTGTTTTTGATTGCAGATAGATAGGCCTAGTGCCCGGTTCTGACTCCGTCTGCCTGGTGGCCGACCTACAAAAAGTGCCCCTCCCTCTCCTCTCTGTCCGTCTGTCCCTCGCTATGAAAGATGTGAGTGTTTGTGTTCTCAGAAGTACGGCAACTTATCAGTCTCCTCCGTTCCAAGAATACTGAATCTTCGGAGTCAATCTTGAAACTCAGAAATGGGAGTCAACATCAGGAACCGACGTGCAAGGAGTCGAGGTATCAATTCTATTGGAGTCGACACTCTCCAACACTACGTCATCATCGTTAACAGTTCGCAAAAATGGCAGAGAAAGACAAGCGACAGCAGCGTAGTCCTGTATGGCAATACTTTCAGAAGTTAAATGAGAAGGAAATGCAGACAGAGGTGGAGTTGAGGTGCAGTAATGGTAGTACAGGTGCAATGCTTAACCATCTGAAAGGGACATACAGGGAGACCCAAAGCGTTGCTAGCAGCAGAGTAGCTGCATTGTGAATTCATGGTGGAGTTTAAATGGAAAACTGACTTTAAAAAATGTCTGTTTAACCGGTAAGAACATTTTCCATTTGTCACATCCCTATTGTGTTACCTGCAGTGCCTCCTGGGGGTCATCATCCAGCATAACATAGCGTCTCCTCCTCCTCTCTCTGCTGATGTAACGGAAGTGAAGCTCTACAGCAGGAAGAGTTCGCTCCACCTCCTAGAGAGAGAACTATCTTTAGAACAAATACAAAACATATACTTCTTTCATCATTTCAGGCAACAACAAAAATAAAATAAATAAATAAATCACCCCCCTTCCTCTCGGCATAATTCCCCTCCCCAACCATGTCTCCCACCACTCACCTTTCCTCTCCTTCCATCCCTCCCTCCCTTTCCTTCCATCCTCCCTCCCTCCCCCATTCCCCTCCCGCTCCTCACCCTCTCAGTCCAGGTGACCTGGGACATGGTGAACCTCCCCAGACTGTCCAACTCTAGCCGGGCCTGCAACTGACCCCTGCTCATGTCCACCTCCAGGACGTGTCTTGGCTTGACCCTGAGGAACACAGGACACTGGGCCCTGTTCTTCCTCCTCAGCCCCTCCTCCTCCTCTGATGATGATGATGATGATAGTACTCCCACAAGCAGGGGGTGACACAGGTCAACTAGAGAGAGACGAAAGAGAGGTCAAAAGTTGGCTCAGCATTGCCCAATTAGTTCCTTTGGAACCCCCCAGACGTTGCACATTTTGGTTGTATTCCCGCTCTAGCACAGCTGGTTGGACTAGTTGAGGCTGGATGATAAGTTGTCTACTTCAATCAGGTGTGCTACTGCTAGTACTGAAGTGCTCCTACCTCCCAAGTCCTCCTCCTCTTCTTCCCTGGTGTCCGTGGGTGTCACCGGTATCCCCTCTAACCCCTGACCCAGTCCCTCTGCCATAGTAGTCTCCAGGGTGGACTCTGTGTGCCCGAGGCTGTGGTCAGGCCACTGGAGGGTGGACTCTGTCTCCAGATCTGCATCCCAGTCTGAGGCCTCCTCCTTGGGCTCAGACGAGAGCAGCGGGGGGGGTAGAACCTCCGGGACTTCCAGCTCTGGAGAAGGGGGCTTAAAGGTGGCGGGGCTTGCCTGGATGGGGCTGTTGTTGGTTGGGGAGGGGGTGGCACAGAGACTGTTGTTGAGGTGTGGAGGAGCTGGCCTGTCCGCCTTGTCTAGGGTGGTGATTGGCGCACCCTCTAGGTGATGCTGGTAGCGCAGCCAATCCTCACCCAGTTGGTCCCTGAAACTGTCCATGCGTTCTATCTCCTTCTGGTGAGGGAGAACGATGTCTGAGGGGAGAGAGAGGAGGTTTATGTTATATATACACTGCTCAAAACAATAAAGGGAACACTAAAATAACACATCCTAGATCTGAATGAATCAAATATTCTTATTAAATACTTTTTTCTTTACATAGTTGAATGTGCTGACAACAAAATCACACAAAAATGATCAATGGAAATCAAATTTATCAACCCATGGAGCTCTGGATTTGGAGTCACACTTAAAATTAAAGTGGAAAACCACACTACAGGCTGATCTAACTTTGATGTAATGTCCTTAAAACAAGTCAAAATGATGCTCAGTAGTGTGTGTGGCCTCCACGTGCCTGTATGACCTCCCTACAATGCCTGGGCATGCTCCTGATGAGGTGGCGGATGGTCTC
Organism: Oncorhynchus keta; assembly: GCF_023373465.1. Taxonomy (NCBI): domain Eukaryota; kingdom Metazoa; phylum Chordata; class Actinopteri; order Salmoniformes; family Salmonidae; genus Oncorhynchus; species Oncorhynchus keta. Next base: position 111,767 of record NW_026280101.1, on the reverse strand, counting down.
CTGAGGGATCTCCTCCCAGACCTGGACTAACGCATCCGCCAACTCCTGGACAGTCTGTGGTGCAACGTGATGTTGGTGGATGGAGCGATGTCATGATGTCCCAGATGTGCTCAATTGGATTCAGGTCTGGGGAACGGGAGGGCCAGTCCATAGCATCAATGCCTTCCTCTTGCAGGAACTGCTGACACACTCCAGCCACATGAGGTCTAGCATTGTCTTGCATTAGGAGGAACCCAGGGCCAACCGCACCAGCAGATGGTCTCACAAGGGGTCTGAGGATCTCATCTCGGTACCTAATGGCAGTCAGGCTAGCTCTGGCGAGCACATGGAGGGCTGTGCGGCCCCACAAAGAAATGCCACCCCACACCATGACTGACCCACCGCCAAACCGGTCATGCTGGAGGATGTTGCAGGCAGCAGAAAGTTCTCCACGACGTCTCCAGACTGTCACATGTGCTCAGTGTGAACCTGCTTTCATCTGTGAAGAGCACAGGGCGCCAGTGGCGAATTTGCCAATCTTGGTGTTCTCTGGCAAATTCCAGACATCCTGCACGGTGTTGGGCTGTAAACACAACTCCCACCTGTGGACGTCGGGCCCTCATACCACCCTCATGGAGTCTGTTCTGACCGTTTGAGCAGACACATGCACATTTGTGGCCTGCTGGAGGTCATTTTGCAGGGCTCTGACAGTGCTCCTCCTGCTCCTCCTTGCACAAAGGCGGAGGTAGCGGTCCTACTGCTGGGTTGTTGCCCTCCTACGGCCTCCTCCACGTCTCCTGATGTACTGGACTGTCTCCTGGTAGCGCCTCCATGCTCTTCGATGCTCTTACTGAGGGAAGGAGGTTGTTGGCCAAGATTTCGCGATACATGGCTCCATCCATCCTCCCCTCAATACGGTGCAGTCGTCCTGTCCCCTTTGCAGAAAAGCATCCCCAAAGAATGAGGTTTCCACCTCCATGCTTCACGGTTGGGATGGTGTTCTTGGGGTTGTACTCATCCTTCTTCTTCCTCCAAACACGGAGAGTGGAGTTTAGACCAAAAAGCTATATTTTTGTCTCATCAGACCACATGACCTTCTCCGGATCACCATCTGGATCATCCAGATGGTCATTGGCAAAATTCAGACGGCCTGGACATGCGCTGGCTTGAGCAGGGGGACCTTGCGGGCGCTGCAGGATTTTAATCCATGACGGCATAGTGTGTTACTAATGGTTCTTTGAGACTGTGGTCCCAGCTCTCTTCAGGTCATTGACCAGGTCCTACCGTGTAGTTGTGGGCTGATCTCTCACCTTCCTCATGATCATGGATGCCCCACGAGGTGAGATCTTGCATGGAGCCCCAGACCGAGGGTGATTGACCGTCACCTTGAACTTCTTCCATTTTCTAATAATTGCGCCAACAGTTGTTGCCTTCTCACCAAGCTGCTTGCCTATTGTCCTGTAGCACATCCCAGCCTTGTGCAGGTCTACAATTTTATCCCTGATGTCCTTACATAGCTCTCTGGACTTGGCCATTGTGGAGAGGTTGGAGTCTGTTTGATTGAGTGTGTGGACAGGTGTCTTTTAAACAGGTGCAGTTAATACAGGTAATGAGTGGAGAACAGGTGGGATTCTTAAAGAAAAACTAACAGGTCTGTGAGAGCCGGAATTCTTACTGGTTGGTAGGTGATCAAATACTTATGTCACGCAATAAAATGCTAATTAATTACTTAAAAATCATACAATGTGATTTTCTGGATTTTGTTTTACATTCTGTCTCTCACTGTTGAAGTGTACCTATGATAAAAATGACAGACCCCTACATGCTTTGTAAGTAGGAAAACCTGCAAAATCGACAGTGTATCAAATACTTGTTCTTCCCACTGTATATATAGTAAACGTTTACCTTGTATAGAGGACTGTGGTCTGGGTTCATAGTCATAGTCACTGGGCTCTGAGATGCTAGCCCGTCTCACCCTCACCTTACTCTGAAACAACACAGATGGATATATATATTATACACACAACATTCCAGAAACATGTTCCTTCTCCTCTGCCTGTATTGAGTTGCTCATTCCAAATGGACCTTACCGCGTAGACACCCCCTAGCCCCGTAGCTACCCCTAGCCCCCTTACCCCGTAGACACCCCATAGCCCCGTAGGTACCCCCTAGCCCCCTTACCCCGTAGACACCCCCTATCACCCTTACCCCGTAGACACCACCTAGCCCCGTAGACACCCCCTAGCCCCCTTACCCCGTAGACATCCCTTGGCCCCCTTACCCCGTAGACACCCCCTTACCCCATAGACACCCCCTTACCCCATAGACACCCCGTACTCCATAGACACCCCCTACCCCATAGACACCCCCTACCCCATAGACACCCCGTACCCATAGACACCCCGTACCCCACACCCCCTAGCCCCCTTACCCCATAGACACCCCCTAGCCCCCTTACTCCGTAGACACCCCCTAGCCCCCTTACCCTGTAGACACCCCTAGCCCCGTAGACACCCCCTAGCCCCCTTACCCCGTAGACACCCCTAGCCCCCTTACCCCGTAGACACTACCTAGCCCCCTTACCCCGTAGACACTACCTAGCCCCCTTACCCCGTAGACACTCCCTAGCCCCCTTACCCAGTAGACACCCCCTAGCCCCGTAGGTACCCCCTAGCCCCGTAGGTACCCCCTAGCCCCGTAGACACCCCCTAGCCCCGTAACCCCATAGACAACCCTAGGTACCCCCATAGCCCCCTTACCCCGTAGGTACCCCCATAGCCCCCTTACCCCGTAGGTACCCCCATAGCCCCTTTACCCCGTAGGTACCCCCATAGCCCCCTTACCCCGTAGGATCTTGATCCTATCAGAGGGTTAAAGCTATTAAACATGTATTTTTTCTATCTGGTCAGGGTTTTAAGAGGTACACAGAGTGGCTTGGGGATGAGGACAGAACCCCAGCCTCTCAGTGAGCTGTGTAGCTGACTTACTTTGGCTTTCTTCTTGCGTTGTCGTGTCACTCCCACCTCGCTGACCGACAGGCTGTCACTCAATTCCCCGCCCCCGCTGGACACTACTTCCTGGTTACCCCGCTCTGGAGCCCTGGTGATCAAGGGCGAGGCCTGGGACTGAAGCTGCCCAATCAGCTGTCCCGGTTTGGGTAGCACCTGAAGGCGGTACAAAAGTGGCGAATCCCACAAATGAACTTAAAGTGGACATCAACAAGTGACCAAACAAGACTAGAGAAGTGTTGAGTATATGCCTGCTGACCCACAGGAGTGGCCTACTCACTGACAACTCTGAAGAGGAGAGAGGGCTGCTGTCTAGTCTGAGCTAGAGGTGAGAGAGGGGGAAAGACAATATTAAACTCGAGGAGACAGAGAATCATGAAAAAAAGACTGGGTCCAAATTCAGCTTTCCGATTTTTCTCCCTCCCTCCCCCTCTCACTCTCACTCACTCTGAGGTAGGCAGCCTTGGGGGAGAGGTGGCGGACAGTGCGGGTTCTGTGGGTTTTCTGGAAGAACAGTGGGTTGCCCTTAAGAGTCAGCTAAGAAGAGACAGAGGCTACAGGTCAGCGGGTCTGGGATAACAACGAGGCTACAGGTCAGTGGGTCTGGGATAACAACGAGGCTACAGGTCAGTGGGTCTGGGATAACAACGAGGCTACAGGTCAGTGGGTCTGGGATAACAACGAGGCTACAGGTCAGTGGGTCTGGGATAACAACGAGGCTACAGGTCAGTGGGTCTGGGATAACAACGAGGCTACAGGTCAGTGGGTCTGGGATAACAACGATGCTACAGGTCAGTGGGTCTGGGATAACACAGAGGCTGTCACACAATAAACTACTGATAAGCACACTTCTAAGTTCTCTCTCTCCTTCACCATGTTGAGACTGTGAAGCATAGACAGAGGAGCCAGCTGGGAGTGATCCAGTAGCAGGTTGTAAGCCAAGTCCAGGTGCTGTAGGGATGACAACTGCTCCACTCCTGCATAGGGTCACAGTCACACACACAAATCAGACATCTAGGCATCTCATACTGAGACGGGGGCAGAGTCAGCCATCCAAGACTAACAGAGACTTAGAGAGTACACTGAACAATAGGGAGTCAGTTGGGGGAGAGAGATGGGCAGATAGGCAGTACTGGCAAACAAACGCTGGAGCATGCCAGTATATTAATATATTCCTAGCTTCCTGTTTATCTATAGCCCCCAACTGTTTGTGGACACAAGGCTGTAAACAGATCCAAGGCTTTGATTGGCTGATGTTCTGGTCTTGTACAAGGCTTTGATTGTCCCTCTCTCTTCCAATACTGATAGAGGTCAGTTCAAGGGGTCATGCATAACAGATAGTATTGAGGGAATTTGCAGATGGAATACTATTGCTAACTATTTGGTATTGATGATTTTTGGCATACGTTTAGGGATAATATCAATATTAGGGTTGTGGTAAAAAAAAAAAAGTTTTTTTAAATATCCCATTATCCGTAGAGAAACCACCATACTATCATTCATTATAGCATGACCAGATGGTGTCTATCAGAGGTGTTACAGTACCGTTGATGGTCTCCAGCTCGTTGTTTCTGAGGATGAGAGTGAGGAGTTTGGCTCTGGAGCTAAAGCCCAGCGTTGGTGCTCTCTGGAGATTGTTAAAGCCCAGGTTGAGGTGCTCTAGCTCACTCAGAGGCTGAGAGAGGAGGAGGAGAGAGACAGTAGATATGGATATAGCCCAGTGCAGTAACTTACTGCATGTCTCCAACTCTGACCCCTCTCAACACACAGACACAAAACCTATCCACAAATACCTTGAGAAAGTCAGCACACTCCTGGATTTTATTGTGACTAAGATCCAGAGACTTCAGAACATTCAGTAAACTCTAAAAAAGGCAGAGTGACTCACATTAAAACATGGCCAAAAAAGTGATACACATTAAAAACAAATGTGAAAGTCAGTGTATAAATAAACCAGAGAGCAGGAGCATGTCTTACCAGTGACTCATCCAGGCAGACTATAGCGTTGTAGCTGAAGTTGAGGGTGTGCAGCTCCAGCCAGGGCAGTGCAGAGCTGAGATCTCCTCCACACAGAGACAGTAGCTCCTGTAACAATAACACTGGCTCAAACTCCAACACAAAGGGGTCTGTTATTCAGAAAGAGAAAACGGTGAAGTGTGTGTGTGTTACCTCCAGGGAACTGAGGCTCTTGGAGCAGGTGAAGACCTCTAACTGAGAGTAGACTCCCCTCAGGTCCTCCAGACAGTGAGGGGGGATACGCTTCAACTGGGAGACAGAACAGGCCCAGAGTAAGCCAGATTCTTCTATATAAAACATTTATACTGTTTTGTTAAAAAGGAGAAGCGCACACATTTTCCTCCCATACCTCTAAGGACTTGAGAGACTTGAAAGGAAAGATCTTGACCACTGACTGAAACCTCGACCCAGGTGGATTGATGAGCTAGGAATGAAAAACCAAAGAACATTATATAGAGTGCTATAGCGCCACCTAGTGGCTCAATTAAATTCCCTAAGATGTCCACTTAATTCAGTTTTATAGTTGGAACATTTTTGTTTATGAAGTGCTGAGCAATTTATGCATACATCTATTACAAAACTGTTCACAAATAGAGCAGGACGGACACACACACACACACACACACACCTTGAGGGAGACAGTCTTCTGCAGCACATCGAACAGGAACTGGAGCTGCAGTAGGGAGGTGGTGTCAGCAGGGTGTGAGGGCAGAGCCAGGAAGCCATGTTGGTGAGTCCTGGAGAGGAGGTACTGCTCAAACAGACGACCTAGGTGCTGCAGAGAGTCTGCCTGTAGAGTCAGGGTACTGCTGCCGTCAAGCACAGATGCACCTGGAGAGAGGAGAGACTATGTTAACACACCACTTAAAACCAGCAGTTATAATGCAACATAAAATATATTAAGCATGTAGCTACAGTATAGCTATGAGGCCCTAATAATTTCGAACAACGTCAAAAGAACAGATTAGCAGGTCTGGGATAACAGGGGCTATGTCCAGAATATGTTTTGGGAGACAGACATGATTTCAAAAGAGGATGGTGATGTTACTATACCATGATTCCGAAGCAGAGTGGCCAAGCTGTTGACAAGGGTGGATTGGCCACTGTGACATCCAGCCATCCTGCAGGTAAACAATGCACCATAAAAATAGACGAGAAGACCGAGACAGATGATTCTGGGGAAATGTGACACGTGCAAACAACCCAAACAATAGCAGAAATTGTTAAAATAAAATACGTTCTCAACTTACAGTGTAGAGATGATGGACGCTAACTTGTAGAATACTGGTTAAATACCAGCTAGCTTGTTAGCTACATCGCAATGCAGGACCTGCAGTTGTTTGTGAACGTTAAACTGGGCTACTCACAAAGCCAACACAAATCTATCTCAAGCTAGCTGTTGTAGCTTGTCTTGGATAGCATTCCAGACTATTTATTGAGACAACAACATACCTTACCTATCTTATGTGACAGTCAAGCAGTGGTCAACATCGACATTCCCTTCCGATTTCCAGCAATACGACAAAAACATCAGTCAAATAACTTCAAGTGTACTCGGTTGTCGATGTTGACATCTTCACTTGGACTGATGTCACGTGAGGAAGTTTCGAGAAAAATATACAGTGGCCCGGAGAAACCAAATTTCAAAAGGCTGAAACAGGCGTTTTCGTAACTTGTGCCAATCAATGGATATTGAAATGTTATAAATTAGCGAGACATCTCTAAAAAAAAATGTACAAAATATGACTCAAATTTCAGATTCAGTCTGATTTCTTGGCCATAGCCACCACTAGATGGCTCCCTACCTTAAGAAGCAGGATGGATCAAATCATAGGGGATCAACAATATTTACTTTATGACAGTGACAACGCAATGGGGCATTTCCAATTTGCTAATTTGTTAATCTTTATTAAGTGCATTCTGAGAACACTCAGCACATCTTTCTGGTATGCCTTATCGCCCTTTTAAAATGTTCTGGATGTTATCTTTACAATGGAGTGGAAGGACAATACACAGTTTTCAACACTGCAAGAAGTAGCCAGATGTAACTATGCAAGGCACGCAAAATAGTATCGTTTAGCCTACTAAAGACTTTTAACAAATTTGTAATTGTGAGGAATTAAGTAAAGTAAGCATTTTTACAAATAGGCCTACTACCAATGCCTTTGCGGGGATCCTTTAAGTTTCCACCTTTTAAACCAAATGTCCAAAACGAAGTGGTTTCTCTAATATAAGCCTGTACCGTTCATGTCTTGTTGCTAGGCAACACGCACACACGCACACACACGCACACACAAGACAATCTTTTTCCATTCGGGACTGGGGATGTTTCCATGTAAGGATTTATGTACGGTAATTTGGTAAACATTTCCATCCCCTGAGATGCTCTGGCAGGAAAGGTTCTCTGCAGACCAAGCATGCACTGAAAGCATGTTGGGACTGTTTCAAATTCTCTGATTTTTGGGATTGCATTAACATCAAGCAATATGATTTATGTTATAGAAAACATGGACCAACTAAACATTGTGGATTAGTTGGCTGCATTTTTATGGGTGGAAATGCCTTCTAAAAAAATCTCTAATTGTGTGACCTTGATTTTCCATTTCAGTTTAGACCATTCAGTCTGCCATCTTCTGTTTGGGATTCTCAAAGTATGATCATATGGTTACAGAAGTAAACAAATACACAATGCTTAGGTTATGTTTAGATGTTTAGATGTCTTTGTGTGTATGAAGTGTTGGATTACGTTTATATTGGCACATAGATCTGGGAATAAAAAGTTTTCCACAATCCTCAACATTTCTCTATTTATCCAATCAGTGACTCAGTCAAATGAATGTCAATTAAGTCTAATCAACACACTAAATAAACCATGCTCCTTCACTGTCCAAACGCTGCTCTCAAAATGGAAGAACAATACCTGACCATCCCCCAGCAAGCACAGGTAACCTAGCCTGAAACCTAGCCTGGAACTCCTGGAACCTAGCCTGGAACTCCTGGAACCTAGCCTGGAACTCCTGGACCCTGGCCTAGAACCTAGCCTGAAACCTAGCCTGGAACTCCTGGACCCTGGCCTAGAACCTAGCCTGAAACCTAGCCTGGAACTCCTGGACCCTGGCCTAGAACCTAGCCTGAAACCTAGCCTGGAACTCCTGGAACCTAGCCTGGAACTCCTGGAACCTAGCCTGGAACTCCTGGACCCTGGCCTAGAACCTAGCCTGAAACCTAGCCTGGAACTCCTGGACCCTGGCCTAGAACCTAGCCTGAAACCTAGCCTGGAACCTAGCCTGAAACCTAACCTAGTCCCACATCTGTTTGGGCTATTTTTTTGTGTGACACTTACCAAAAGGGTTGACAAAACAGCACAAAAATATCTGGGACCAGGCTACGGGAAACCTCCACCTCCTTTGTGGCCTTTTGCACAGTAGGCTACATGTAAATACAACATGGTTGTAAAACGATTCCTCTATTGGCTCATAATTGGCAGAGAACAGAGGGATGATTCAGGATCAGGACATGTCAAGTCAAGGCTTTTCTTCTTCCAGAACAAGGTCAAAGGACCATATCACTGTCCCTGTTGTCTTCACTGCATTCCAAGGGCTTGTTTTAACTGTTGCAAGTGAACCAGTGCGGTTTACTTTTAGCCCTGAACAAATCAGGCCTGTTAGAAGGCTTCAGCAGGTTGGATTAAAGCTTTCTTGGATCTGTTGTAGCAGCTTACTGTACTGTACTGTACTGTACTGTACTGTACTGTACTGTACTGTACTGTACTGTGCTGTATGTCAGAGAGAGAGAGAGAGAGCAAAACCTCACTAGTAAAATATAACATGTGAGTCAGTAAACTTCTCAGGTCACAATTCATCACAATACAAACATAGGGTGTGCCCAGGCATCAGGCCAGGCTATTGTTCTTATACATTATTGTCAGTATAGCCAGGATACTGTTCTAATACATTATAGTCATTATAGCCAGGATACTGTTCTAATACATTATAGTCATTATAGCCAGGATACTGTTCTAATACATTATAGTCATTATAGCCAGGATACTGTTCTAATACATTATAGTCATTATAGCCAGGATACTGTTCTAATACATTATAGTCATTATAGCCAGGATACTGTTCTAATACATTATAGTCATTATAGCCAGGATACTGTTCTAATACATTATAGTCATTATAGCCAGGATACTGTTCTAATACATTATAGTCAGTATAGCCAGGATACTGTTCTAATACATTATAGTCATTATAGCCAGGATACTGTTCTAATACATTATAGTCAGTATAGCCAGGATACTGTTCTAATACATTATAGTCATTATAGCCAGGATACTGTTCTAATACATTATAGTCAGTATAGCCAGGATACTGTTCTAATACATTATAGTCAGTATAGTCAGGATACTGTTCTAATACATTATAGTCATTATAGCCAGGATACTGTTCTAATACATTATAGTCATTATAGCCAGGATACTGTTCTAATACATTATAGTCAGTATAGCCAGAATACTGTTCTAATACATTATAGTCATTATAACCAGGATACTGTTCTAATACATTATAGTCATTATAGCCAGGATACTGTTCTAATACATTATAGTCATTATAGCCAGGATACTGTTCTAATACATTATAGTCATTATAGCCAGGATACTGTTCTAATACATTATAGTCAGTATAGCCAGAATACTGTTCTAATACATTATAGTCATTATAACCAGGATACTGTTCTAATACATTATAGTCATTATAGCCAGGATACTGTTCTAATACATTATAGTCATTATAGCCAGGATACTGTTCTAATACATTATAGTCATTATAGCCAGGATACTGTTCTAATACATTATAGTCAGTATAGCCAGGATACTGTTCTAATACATTATAGTCAGTATAGCCAGGATACTGTTCTAATACATTATTGTCAGTATAGCCAGGATACTGTTCTAATATATACAAATATAAACAGGTCCTCCAACTGTCCTAGGCCCATATCGGAAATATGCCCTTTTCTAATCAAAGGGATTTCTGCTCAGTGTCGTAATGTTTCACTTCATATCAATCAAATGTTATTCGTCATATGCTTCGTTAACAACAGGTGTGGACTAACAGTGAAATGCCTACTTACACATATTGAAATGAACTATAGCTCTTTACATATGCATAGAAACAGATAATGTATTCATTCACTGCATGAGGAGATCTCACCCAGCGCTCACTATCAATGTGGACCTGTACTTTATCTAGTGTGTATATTGACTTAATAATTCTGGGGGGAATTTTAGGTAGCTGAACTTGATGGGAATGGCATTGCAATAACCACTGGCCAGATACTGTGGCCTGTTACCCCATTACCTGGTGGCCGTCCCCAGACACTGGGCAAACTCTAGCCCCAGGCCTTGTTTATAAACCAGGCCTTCTCTGCTTCTTCTCCCCAATGTTGCTTTTTATAAAATTACATATGAGGTTCTATGCAAACACCCCCAGCATCATCCAGATGCCCCCCAAGATACTGGCCCCTTCAGAAGGGCCCTTTCTCCTCGCGTCCGCCCTCAAGGCCGAGCCGGGATGCCGACCATAAATAGGTGAAATACCATGAAATCAGAGGGCACCCACAAAACAAAATAATCCACATTTATATCTGTGACTCCATGCCTGGCTGGAGAGTATGGTTACAGTATATATGCAATGTTTATTTCTGTGCCCTTAAATAAACAGCAATTAGTCTCCCGGGCAACCACAGCACTCACTGGACGGGTTAATGGGAGCTTGTTTGGTATGTAAGCACGACACCTCAGCGCCTGGCCCCAGCTGATCAATAGGCAACATACACAGCGCCCACCAGGTAGGGAATGGCATGCAGCGTCTGGGCAGGGCTTTCATTAAGTGTCCATGGACGTGGAAGGAATGCTTGTTGTTTATGTTTGTTTATTTATTTATTTTCTGGAAGAGGGTGCATGCTGATAAAAATAAACATGCTACAGTATGGAATATTGCCTCTCTCAGTCTCAGGCCCAGCCAAGGGAATGCTGCCTCGTTTTCCTCCATTGAGTTGCATGATACTACCACATATGACATTCTCTTCTTGCCTTTCCCTATTGTACAGTGTATTTTTTGCACATTTCCAACAATAGTACTATTACAAATAGGCTGCATAGCCTATAATGCGGATAGTATCTAGAACTTACATTTCTTAGTTTCCATTGATCAGACTCATTTTAAATAGAACGTTTAAAGGGCATCACTTCAGTGTATCCTATGTGTGTTTGGGTTTGTCTGACAGTTATTTCTGCTTGTTGTAATAAATCACCAAATCTATCTATATACAGGCCTCATCAACATCAACAGTTGGCCACAGACATAATGTAAGTTGATTACAAAATAACAAGTCATTTGGACTGGTCTTAAGTATACTTGTGCATGAAAACTTGAGAGGCTATATAATATTTTCGTCATAGCACAAAATTGCCTGTTTAGGGTTTGCCTGCTGCTCTTCCATACGCACCACTGGTCTGACGAGCTGTCAATTAATCTGCGGTTGGTAGGACCCTGCAGAACTCAACCCATCCGCTGGCTTCACCTGTTCGCATGCACAGTTATTTTACCTGGAGTTGCGTTCCATCGCCTCACTAAATGACAAGACGTTCCACGCCGAGGATGATAGCGTATTTAGGCTGCAGCTTGCTGCTGCTGTCGGTGGCTTTCGTGGGAGCTTCTTTCGCGGAGATGGTCTTCCGTTGCCCGAGTTGCACCGCCGAACGTCAGGCTGCGTGCCCGAAGCTCACCGAGACCTGTGCAGAGATAGTGCGCGAACCGGGCTGCGGTTGCTGCCCGGTGTGCGCCCGGCAAGAGGGCGAGTTATGCGGCGTGTACACCCCGAGATGCTCCAGCGGACTCCGGTGTTACCCGAAGCCGGACTCCGATCTGCCTCTCGAGCAGCTGGTCCAGGGGTTGGGGCTGTGCGGACACAAAGTGGTCACCGAGCCCACCGGGAGCCAGGAGCACCGGGAGAAATTTAGCGGTCAGTTTCAACAAGCTTGATACATTTGCAATGTTGTAATGGAACAAAGAGGAAGTTTAGGAAGTATGATCATTAGTATGCGTTAATCTGTAATTGCTCTGTCATTGGGGTGGTTTACAGCCTTTAGCATGGACCGTATTGTGATTTATTTCATTCGCAGCAGTCTAAACTAATGATTTTGGCTTCCATTTGCTCATAGAAACATTTAAACTGTAATTAACCCGCTCTAAAACGCCTATTTATTTGAATTATTTGTTATTACACAGGTATAACACTTTTATAACACCATTTTATCAAGGTACTTTTGCCTTTTACATGTACCGAATTGAACTGCAATTGATATAAGCCTGTATTTGGCATTGGGCTATATGTCCTAATCACAAATGAAAGAAACGTTTGCAGGTAGTATCGTCCATCAGTCTCCAACAACAACCAGAACTACACTGGACTAGTTTGACTTATTGACCTCCATGTGTTGACTTATTGGACCCTTGCTGGGATCCAATAGACTCCCTTACCTATCAATATTATTCCTGTATAACATACACTGTATAAGCAAGCCTATACTGTAAGACGTACTGTATGCTTGATTATACCCTGAAATAACATTCCCAGCTTGTATTTTACACAGAAATCCCAAAACATTCCTATTGAATTGGATAATATGAGAGAGGAGAGAGAAGTAAAATAATACCACATTGATTGGAAATTTGGACTTTGTACTTTGACCCCAACCACTGTCAACTAGTGTCAACTGGAGTGTTTGTTGAAGCTTGTTCAGTATGCTGTGATTTCTACTAAACCTAATGTCAATGTCCCCATCTGCCAAATGTAACATTTGATTAGATTATGAAGGAGTACCTGTGATTCCTGAATAGTTCAAATGGATTAGGGCCAGGTCACCACAGACAGTAGCACTAGAAATGCACGTGGAGTAACCTACACTTGCACATGTAGCCAGAGATAAGTTGGGTCTTAGGAGGTAGTGGTGTTCTAATACTATTTCTATGGTGGAACTCTTCGTGAAATAGCTACTTGCAGTCTGCTTTGCTACAGCCAGATGCCACAGTCCTAGCCTACAGTACAGTGAATTGCCATGACGCCATCCTATGTTTCTCTGCTCAAACTGTTTCTCTTCTACACTGACTGTTTCTATGTACACAGTACTATCATGTACACCTGGGTTACACAGTACTATCATTTACACCTGGGTTACACAGTACTATCATTTACACCTGGGTTACACAGTACTATCATTTACACCTGGGTTACACAGTACTATCATTTACACCTGGGTTACACAGTACTATCATGTACACCTGGGTTACACAGTACTATCATGTACACCTGGGTTACACAGTACTATCATGTACACCTGGGTTACACAGTACTATCATGTACACCTGGGTTACACAGTACTATCATGTACACCTGGGTTACACAGTACTATCATGTACACCTGGGTTACACAGTACTATCATGTACACCTGGGTTACACAGTACTATCATTTACACCTGGGTTACACAGTACTATCATGTTACACCACCTGGGTTACACAGTACTATCATGTACACCTGGGTTACACAGTACTATTATTACACCTGGGTTACACAGTACTATCATTTACACCTGGGTTACACAGTACTATCATGTACACCTGGGTTAGTACTATCATTTACACCTGGGTTACACAGTACTATCATGTACACCTGGGTTACACAGTACTATCATGTACACCTGGGTTACACAGTACTATCATGTACACCTGGGTTACACAGTACTATTATGTACACCTGGGTTACACAGTACTATTATGTACACCTGGGTTACACAGTACTATCATTTACACCTGGGTTACACAGTACTATTATGTACACCTGGGTTACACAGTACTATCATTTACACCTGGGTTACACAGTACTATCATGTACACCTGGGTTACACAGTACTATTATGTACACCTGGGTTACACAGTACTATCATGTACACCTGGGTTACACAGTACTATCATGTACACCTGGGTTACACAGTACTATTATGTACACCTGGGTTACACAGTACTATCATTTACACCTGGGTTACACAGTACTATTATGTACACCTGAGTTACACAGTACTATCATGTACACCTGGGTTACACAGTACTATTATGTATACCTGGGTTATACAGTACTATTATGTACACATGGGTTACACAGTACTATCATGTACACCTGGATTACACAGTACTATTTTGTATACCTGGTTTACAGAGTACTATTGTGTACACATGGATTACACAGTACTATTATGTACACCTGGGTTACACAGTACTATTATGTACACCTGGATTACACAGTACTATGTTGTACACCTGAGTTACACAGTACTATTATGTACACATGGGTTACACAGTACTATCATGTACACCTGGGTTACACAGTACTATCATGTACACCTGGGTTACACAGTACTATCATGTACACCTGGGTTACACAGTACTATCATGTACACCTGGGGTATACAGTTCTATAATGTACTTCAGACAGAATTCACAGTATGTTACCTGTAAAAACAAAACGGGGCAATGTTTATATGACTCCCTTTCAAACAGTCCCTTATTAACCACTTCCTTGCAGGTTTAAGCATCCCAGTATACGGAGTGATATAAACTTCTGGACACAATCTGGTGTTACACACGTTTCCTACACGATTTCAAAGTCTAAATAGGCCGATGTGCGAAACCACAATCTATGACAACTCAGGCCATGGTAGCTACATCACATTTCCTGCTTGTTGAAACAGAGTAAACCTTGGGATAATTAATAGCAGTAACACTTCACTTTAATTAAGGGCTTGTTTAATAAAGGACTTGATTAATAAAGGGCTTGTTTAATAAAGGGCTTGTGTAATAAAGGGCTTGTTTAATAAAGGGCTTGTGTAATAAAGGGCTTGTTTAATAAAGAGTTTGTGAGGAGTTTATAGGATCAGTTTATAAGTCAAACATAAAACGCATTGTTTAACAGTCACATCCGCTCATGTACCAAAATAATAATCTCTTAATTTACCTGTCTTTCTCATCTGGCAGAACACACGTAATACACACAAATGCAATGAGTTGTCGAATAAAGCTTACTTTTTACTGTTATTATGTGAACACGTTATAACCAAGGAAAACGTGTTCTGCATTCTCCAAGATTGGATCACTGGGAAATGCAGAGCAGCCTATATGCATTCCTTCATGCTACTCATCTCATGCTATACAGGCCTTAATGCATGACTGGCATGTAGCCTTTCATCCATGGAAGACGTAATATGAAAACCCTCCTCAGTGTCTGTGGTGCACCCTGTGTCTCCTCCTTACCTGAACCCTGTGGTGGATGGGCATCTTTGCCCACCAGCCTAGCGCCTAGACAGTAGCCCCTCATTGTCAATATCAAGTTGTACAGCTACAGTCGGTTTACTGTGACGCATCAGAGAATGATGTAAATAGAGACGTTGGGGCGAGATTGATTCCACAACAGGCAGACGGGGAGTATATCATATTATTACGTAAAGACACGTCGTAGTCAATAATACATCACGCGTATACAAAAACATACTATTAAAAACATATATTTAAGAGAAGGGTAGCGTCCCAAATGGTTCCCTATAATGGGCCCTGGGAAAAAGTAGTGCACTCCTTTGCAAAAGAGACCCTGCTAAAATAAAGGTTAACTAAATAGGGTGCTATTTGAGACACACCAAGGTTCATCACTCATCCTCCCATCAGGATCACATCGTTGGGCTGCCACTTATCCAACAGAGGGAGGGTTACCCCACCCACAACCCCACCCACAACCCAACAAAAGACTAACAAAAAAAACTCTCAAAGCTTTACAAGGAAAACAGATCCTGACCATCTGGCTGCAACTGGGCGGTGGAATAATACGGCTCCCTAACGAGGGGTATTCATCTGTACCTGCATGGGTCCACTGCCGGGGTGCCCAGGCCTCTAGACGGTGCCCGCAGGCCCGAAATAGCCCCTGATAATCCCTCCTGCTTCTCTAAAACACAGGCATCACTGCCATCCACCCCTGGGGCTGCAACTTCACCCGAAGCCATGCTAAGAATCTCAGCGGGCCTCAGACGCGTTCCAGAATAAACCTGCTCCCTTCCTCTCTCACTCTGCTTTTCTCTCTCTCTCCCTCTCCCTTTCATTCTTTCTCTCTCTCTCTCTCTCTCTCTCTCTCTCTCTCTCTCTCTCTCTCTCTCTCTCTCTCTCTCTCTCTCTCTCTCTCTCTCTCCCTCTCGTTCTCTCTCACTCTGCTTTTCTCTCCCTCTCCCTTTCATCTCTCTCTCTCTCTCTCTCTCTCTCTCTCTCTCTCTCTCTCTCTCTCTCTCCCCCCCTTTCTTTCTTTCTTTCTTTCTCTCGCTGGCTCCCTCCCTCCTTCCACTCCCCTCTCTTTCTTTGGTGCTTGGAGAAAACACAAGCTATGTCTGAAATGTTACTGAGCTGAGTGGGGTTGGAAGGGGACCTGTGAAAGGGCTTTGCAGGGGATAGGGCTGGCTTCGACAGATGGTTTGATGTTTCTTCACCGAAGATAATGGAGTTGAAGGAGATTTAAGTGCTGGGTATGTGTGTACAGGAGGCCAATGCATTTGGCTGCTGCAATCACCCAAGATCTGTTGTTCATGTCGAGCCCGATGGCTGCAGGCAGAGCTACTGTCTTAGGAATTGATCCTTGTATGATGGTGGTTTGTGTATCAAGGCCAGTTGACTTGTTACATTGGTGCCATGACTTGAATCACATGTCTGGTGTAGGGTTGCTAAATTCATTTTCATCTTTCAACAAATTCCCTGGTTTTCCAGACATCCTGGTTGGAGGATTCTGGATATCCTGGTTATTCCCTCCTGACTCCGGGGGAGCCTCCAACCGGGTTTTCGTGCGAACCAGAGAATTTATTGAAAGTCCCGGAAATGCAACCCTAATCTGGTGTCCTATCGTCTCTGTTAATACATGGATAATTCATTCATGGATATGTTCACTCTTCAAAGTTAATCTGGTCTTTTCAGACCTCAAAAGTGGTCTAATGTCAAGGTCACGTCTACAGGCCTCAATCCCAAAGGAATGGGAAAGATGGGCACCATCTCTCTCTATTCTCTGTATGTGTGTGCTGTAATTGTCCGTGCTGCCCTGCAGGTTCGATGGGCTCTGGCTTGCCTCCGTCTCCCTGTCTCTCTGTCCTCCTGGGCCAGGTGTGTGTGTCCCAAATGGCAAAATACTCCCTTTTCCGTATATAGTGCACTACTTTAAACCAGAGTCACATAGGGATACAGTGTTGTTTGGGACGCATCCAGAGTCCCAAGTTTAGCCTGCAGTCAGTCAGTTTAGGGGTGGATAGATGCCTGGCTGGGTGCAGCCAGTGTCTACGTGTCAGGACCTGCCCAGCCCCACACTGTGGAGGAGCCTCTCAGGCCAGATAGCCTGGCTGTGAGGTAAACACACTTGCTCTGTGCTGACTGTGTGATTCTAGGAGGAGAGTCCTAGCAGGCCTTGTAAAGGATAATGGGAAGCAGTTATGGAGCTGGCTCTTTTTAACTACAGCTCCCCAAAGTGCTTTACTGTACAGTCGTTGCCAAAGGTTTTGAGAATGACACAAATATTAATTTTCACAAAGTTTGCTGCATCAGTGTCTTTAGATATTTCTGTCAGATGTTACTATGGAATACTGAAGTATAATTACAAGCATTTCACAAGTGTCAAAGGCTTTTATTGATAATTACATTAAGTTTATGCAAAGAGTCAATATTTGCAGTATTGACCCTTCTTTTTGAAGATCTCTGCCATCCATCCTGGCATGCTGTCAATTAACTTCTGGGCCACATCCTGACTGATGGCAGCCTATTCTTGCATAATCAATGCTTGGAGTTTGTGGGTTTTTGAATTTGTGGGTTTTTGCTTGTCCACCCGCCTCTTGAGGATTGACCACAAATTCTCAATGGTATTAAGGTCTGGGGATTTTCCTGGCCATGGACCCAAAATATCAACGTTTTGTTCCCCGAGCCACTTAGTTTTACATTTACATTTACATTTAAGTCATTTAGCAGACGCTCTTATCCAGAGCGACTTACAAATTGGTGCATTCACCTTATGACATCCAGTGGAACAGTCACTTTACAATAGTGCATCTAAATCTTAAAGGGGGTGAGAAGGATTACTTATCCTATCCTAGGTATTCCTTAAAGAGGTGGGGTTTCAGGTGTCTCCGGAAGGTGGTGATTGACTCCGCTGTCCTGGCGTCGTGAGGGAGTTTGTTCCACCATTGGGGGCCAGAGCAGCGAACAGTTTTGACTGGGCTGAGCGGGAACTGTACTTCCTCAGTGGTAGGGAGGCGAGCAGGCCAGAGGTGGATGAACGCAGTGCCCTTGTTTGGGTGTAGGGCCTGATCAGAGCCTGGAGGTACTGAGGTGCCGTTCCCCTCACAGCTCCGTAGGCAAGCACCATGGTCTTGTAGCGGATGCGAGCTTCAACTGGAAGCCAGTGGAGAGAGCGGAGGAGCGGGGTGACGTGAGAGAACTTGGGAAGGTTGAACACCAGACGGGCTGCGGCGTTCTGGATGAGTTGTAGGGGTTTAATGGCACAGGCAGGGAGCCCAGCCAACAGCGAGTTGCAGTAATCCAGACGGGAGATGACAAGTGCCTGGATTAGGACCTGCGCCGTTTCCTGTGTGAGGCAGGGTCGTACTCTGCGGATGTTGTAGAGCATGAACCTACAGGAACGGGCCACCGCCTTGATGTTAGTTGAGAACGACAGGGTGTTGTCCAGGATCACGCCAAGGTTCTTAGCGCTCTGGGAGGAGGACACAATGGAGTTGTCAACCGTGATGAATAGTTATCACTTTTGACTTATGGCAAGGTGCTCCATCATGCTGGAATCGCCATTGTTCGTCACTAAACTGTTCCTGGATGGTTGGAAGAAGTTGCTTTCGGAGGATGTGTTGGTACCATTCTTTATTCATGGCTGTGTTCTTAAGCAAAATTGTGAGTGAGCCCACTCCCTTGGCTGAGAAGCAACCCCACACATGAATGGTCTCAGGATGCTTTACTGTTGGCATGACACAGGACTGATGGTAGCGCTCACCTTGTCTTCTCCGGACAAGCTTTTTTCCGGATGCCCCAAACAATCGGAAAGGGGATTCATCAGAGAAAATGACTTTAATTGCAATTAATCTGATCACTCTTCATAACATTCTGGAGTATATGCAAATTGACATCATACAAACTTAGGCAGCAGACTTTGTGAAAATGTAAATTTGTGTCATTCTAAAAACCTTTGGCCACGACTGTACAGTCAATTGTGAAGGTGATATGTTATATATACACATAAACACGGGGAAATACAGTATCATTATCACTATGCTGGCCCTAGAATGAGGTAATATTCATTTATTACACAATAAGTCACATTGAGATTAAAGGGGAGAATTAAAGGGATCATTTGAACCATGAATGTGTGTTGGTTTGACCTATCCAGTCTTCCCTTCTCCATCCATGGGCCATCTGCTCAGTTTACTAGAGTCTAGACTGTCAGACATGAACCTTCTCTCCTTTGTGCTGTTCTGGGAATTTGACAAGCATCAGCTATTAAAAAGGCAAGGAAGCCACTCATCCCTTTTGTCTGCTGTATTAATTCAAGCAGTGGACCGGACAACAAAGTAAAAACAATGGAGTTGCAGCTCTGTTGACGTTGCAAAGCCCAGGCCCACCTCTGTGGATTGGTGGAACAGAGTGTACTGCAGGAACGGGGCCCCCTTAGAGTGGGGTCCTGACCCTGTCCGTGTGTGTCTCTCCGTGTATGTGTCTCTCTCTCTCTCTGTGTGTGTGTGTGTGTGTGTGTGTGTGTGTGTGTGTGTGTGTGTGTGTGTGTGTGTGTGTGTGTGTGTGTGTGTGTGTGTGTGTGTGTGTGTGTGTGTGTGTGTGTGTGTGTTTAGGGATGTATAAGTTTGTGTGTGTGTGTGTTTTTGTGCATGTCTCACACCTGATTCCAGTTGACTTCTGCCCTCTGTTCTGCAAAGGACACTGAGAGCACAGAGAGTTTCATGCGGGGAGCTGAAGTTAGATCTGATAGTTTCATGAGGAGAGCTGAAGTTAGATCTGATAGTTTCATGAGGAGAGCTGAAGTTAGATCTGATAGTTTCATGAGGAGAGCTGAAGTTAGATCTGATAGTTTCATTAGGAGAGCTGAAGTTAGATCTGATAGTTTCATGAGGAGAGCTGAAGTTAGATCTGATAGTTTCATGAGGAGAGCTGAAGTTAGATCTGATAGTTTCATTAGGAGAGCTGAAGTTAAATCTGATAGTTTCATGAGGAGAGCTGAAGTTTGATCTGATAGTTTCATTAGGAGAGCTGAAGTTAGATCTGATAGTTTCATGAGGAGAGCTGAAGTTAGATCAGATATTTTCATGAGGGGAGCTGAAGTTAGATCTGATAGTTCCATGAGGAGAGCTGAAGTTAGATCTGATAGTTCCATGAGGAGAGCTGAAGTTAGATGTTTAGATCTGATAGTTTCATGAGGAGAGCTGAAGTTAGATCTGATGGTTTCATGAGAAGAGCTGAAGTTAGATCTGATGGATTCATGAGGGGAGCTGAAGTTAGACCTGATAGTTTCATGAGGAGAGCTGAAGTTAGATCAGATATTTTCATGAGGAGAGCTGAAGTTAGATCTGATAGTTTCATGAGGAGAGCTGAAGTTAGATCTGATAGTTTCATGAGGAGAGCTGAAGTTAGATCAGATAGTTTCATGAGGAGAGCTGAAGTTAGATCTGATAGTTTCATGAGGAGAGCTGAAGTTAGATCAGATAGTTTCATGAGGAGAGCTGAAGTTAGATCTGATAGTTTCATGAGGAGAGCTGAAGTTAGATCTGATAGTTTCATGAGGAGAGCTGAAGTTAGATCTGATAGTTTCATGAGGAGAACTGAAGTTAGATCTGATAGTTTCATGAGGAGAGCTGAAGTTAGATCAGATAGTTTCATGAGGAGAGCTGAAGTTAGATCTGATAGTTTCATGAGGAGAGCTGAAGTTAGATCGGATAGTTTCATGAGGAGAGATGAAGTTAGATCTGATAGTTTCATGAGGAGAGCTGAAGTTAGATCTGATAGTTTCATGAGGAGAGCTGAAGTTAGATCTGATAGTTTCATGAGGAGAGCTGAAGTTAGATCTGATAGTTTCATGAGGAGAGCTGAAGTTAGATCTGATAGATTCATGAGGAGAGCTGAAGTTAGATCTGATAGTTTCATTAGGAGAGCTGAAGTTAGATCTGATAGTTTCATGAGGAGAGCTGAAGTTAGATCTGATAGTTTCATTAGGAGAGCTGAAGTTAGATCTGATAGTTTCATTAGGAGAGCTGAAGTTAGATCTGATAGTTTCATTAGGAGAGCTGAAGTTAGATCTGATAGTTTCATGAGGAGAGCTGAAGTTAGATCTGATAGTTTCATGAGGAGAGCTGAAGTTTGATCTGATAGTTTCATGAGGAGAGCTGAAGTTTGATCTGATAGTTTCATGAGGAGAGCTGAAGTTAGATCTGATAGTTTCATTAGGAGAGCTGAAGTTAGATCTGATAGTTTCATTAGGAGAGCTGAAGTTAGATCTGATAGTTTCATTAGGAGAGCTGAAGTTAGATCTGATAGTTTCATGAGGAGAGCTGAAGTTAGATCTGATAGTTTCATGAGGAGAGCTGAAGTTTGATCTGATAGTTTCATGAGGAGAGCTGAAGTTTGATCTGATAGTTTCATTAGGAGAGATGAAGTTAGATCTGATAGTTTCATGAGGAGAGCTGAAGTTTGATCTGATAGTTTCATTAGGAGAGCTGAAGTTAGATCTGATAGTTTCATGAGGAGAGCTGAAGTTTGATCTGATAGTTTCATTAGGAGAGCTGAAGTTAGATCTGATAGTTTCATGAGGAGAGCTGAAGTTAGATCAGATATTTTCATGAGGGGAGCTGAAGTTAGATCTGATAGTTCCATGAGGAGAGCTGAAGTTAGATCTGATAGTTCCATGAGGAGAGCTGAAGTTAGATGTTTAGATCTGCTAGTTTCATGAGGAGAGCTGAAGTTAGATCTGATGGTTTCATGAGAAGAGCTGAAGTTAGATCTGATGGATTCATGAGGGGAGCTGAAGTTAGACCTGATAGTTTCATGAGGAGAGCTGAAGTTAGATCAGATATTTTCATGAGGAGAGCTGAAGTTAGATCTGATAGTTTCATGAGGAGAGCTGAAGTTAGATCTGATAGTTTCATGAGGAGAGCTGAAGTTAGATCAGATAGTTTCATGAGGAGAGCTGAAGTTAGATCTGATAGTTTCATGAGGAGAGCTGAAGTTAGATCGGATAGTTTCATGAGGAGAGATGAAGTTAGATCTGATAGTTTCATGAGGAGAGATGAAGTTAGATCTGATAGTTTCATGAGGAGAGCTGAAGTTAGATCTGATAGTTTCATGAGGAGAGCTGAAGTTAGATCTGATAGTTTCATGAGGAGAGCTGAAGTTAGATCTGATAGTTTCATGAGGAGAGCTGAAGTTAGATCTGATAGTTTCATGAGGAGAGCTGAAGTTAGATCTGATAGTTTCATTAGGAGAGCTGAAGTTAGATCTGATAGTTTCATGAGGAGAGCTGAAGTTAGATCTGATAGTTTCATTAGGAGAGCTGAAGTTAGATCTGATAGTTTCATTAGGAGAGCTGAAGTTAGATCTGATAGTTTCATTAGGAGAGCTGAAGTTAGATCTGATAGTTTCATGAGGAGAGCTGAAGTTAGATCTGATAGTTTCATGAGGAGAGCTGAAGTTTGATCTGATAGTTTCATGAGGAGAGCTGAAGTTTGATCTGATAGTTTCATGAGGAGAGCTGAAGTTAGATCTGATAGTTTCATTAGGAGAGCTGAAGTTAGATCTGATAGTTTCATTAGGAGAGCTGAAGTTAGATCTGATAGTTTCATTAGGAGAGCTGAAGTTAGATCTGATAGTTTCATGAGGAGAGCTGAAGTTAGATCTGATAGTTTCATGAGGAGAGCTGAAGTTTGATCTGATAGTTTCATGAGGAGAGCTGAAGTTAGATCAGATATTTTCATGAGGGGAGCTGAAGTTTGATCTGATAGTTTCATTAGGAGAGCTGAAGTTAGATCTGATAGTTTCATGAGGAGAGCTGAAGTTTGATCTGATAGTTTCATTAGGAGAGCTGAAGTTAGATCTGATAGTTTCATGAGGAGAGCTGAAGTTAGATCAGATATTTTCATGAGGGAGCTGAAGTTAGATCTGATAGTTCCATGAGGAGAGCTGAAGTTAGATCTGATAGTTCCATGAGGAGAGCTGAAGTTAGATGTTTAGATCTGCTAGTTTCATGAGGAGAGCTGAAGTTAGATCTGATGGTTTCATGAGAAGAGCTGAAGTTAGATCTGATGGATTCATGAGGGGAGCTGAAGTTAGACCTGATAGTTTCATGAGGAGAGCTGAAGTTAGATCAGATATTTTCATGAGGAGAGCTGAAGTTAGATCTGATAGTTTCATGAGGAGAGCTGAAGTTAGATCTGATAGTTTCATGAGGAGAGCTGAAGTTAGATCAGATAGTTTCATGAGGAGAGCTGAAGTTAGATCTGATAGTTTCATGAGGAGAGCTGAAGTTAGATCGATAGTTTCATGAGGAGAGATGAAGTTAGATCTGATAGTTTCATGAGGAGAGCTGAGTTAGATCTGATAGTTTCATGAGGAGAGCTGAAGTTAGATCTGATAGTTTCATGAGGAGAGCTGAAGTTAGATCTGATAGTTTCATGAGGAGAGCTGAAGTTAGATCAGATATTTTCATGAGGAGAGCTGAAGTTAGATCTGATAGTTTCATGAGGAGAGCTGAAGTTAGATCTGGTAGTTTCATGAGGAGAGATGAAGTTAGATCTGATAGTTTCATGAGGAGAGATGAAGTTAGATCTGATAGTTTCATGAGGAGAGCTGAAGTTAGATCGGATAGTTTCATGAGGAGAGATGAAGTTAGATCTGGTAGTTTCATGAGGAGAGATGAAGTTAGATCTGATAGTCTCATGAGGAGAGCTGAAGTTAGATCTGATAGTTTCATGAGGAGAGCTGAAGTTAGATCTGATAGTTTCATGAGGAGAGCTGAAGTTAGATGAAGTTAGATCTGATAGTTTCATGAGGAGAGCTGAAGTTAGATCTGATAGTTTCATTAGGAGAGCTGAAGTTAGATCTGATAGTTTCATTAGGAGAGCTGAAGTTAGATCTGATAGTTTCATTAGGAGAGCTGAAGTTAGATCTGATAGTTTCATGAGGAGAGCTGAAGTTAGATCTGATAGTTTCATGAGGAGAGCTGAAGTTTGATCTGAGTTTCATGAGGAGTTTCTGATAGTTTCAGGGAGAGCTGAAGTTAGATCTGATAGTTTCATTAGAAGCTGAGATCTGATAGTTTCATTAGAGAGCTGAAGTTAGATCTGATAGTTTCATTAGGAGAGCTGAAGTTAGATCTGATAGTTTCATGAGGAGAGCTGAAGTTAGATCTGATAGTTTCATGAGGAGAGCTGAAGTTTGATCTGATAGTTTCATGAGGAGAGCTGAAGTTTGATCTGATAGTTTCATGAGGAGAGCTGAAGTTTGATCTGATAGTTTCATTAGGAGAGCTGAAGTTAGATCTGATAGTTTCATGAGGAGAGCTGAAGTTTGATCTGATAGTTTCATTAGAGAGCTGAAGTTAGATCTGATAGTTTCATGAGGAGAGCTGAAGTTAGATCAGATATTTTCATGAGGGGAGCTGAAGTTAGATCTGATAGTTCCATGAGGAGAGCTGAAGTTAGATCTGATAGTTCCATGAGGAGAGCTGAAGTTAGATGTTTAGATCTGCTAGTTTCATGAGGAGAGCTGAAGTTAGATCTGATGGTTTCATGAGAAGAGCTGAAGATTAGATCTGATGGATTCATGAGGGGAGCTGAAGTTGACCTGATAGTTTCATGAGGAGAGCTGAAGTTAGATCAGATATTTTCATGAGGAGAGCTGAAGTTAGATCTGATAGTTTCATGAGGAGAGCTGAAGTTAGATCTGATAGTTTCATGAGGAGAGCTGAAGTTAGATCTGATAGTTTCATGAGGAGAGCTGAAGTTAGATCTGATAGTTTCATGAGGAGAGCTGAAGTTAGATCGATAGTTTCATGAGGAGAGATGAAGTTAGATCTGATAGTTTCATGAGGAGAGCTGATCTGATAGTTTCATGAGGAGAGCTGAAGTTAGATCTGATAGTTTCATGAGGAGAGCTGAAGTTAGATCTGATAGTTTCATGAGGAGAGCTGAAGTTAGATCAGATATTTTCATGAGGAGAGCTGAAGTTAGATCTGATAGTTTCATGAGGAGAGCTGAAGTTAGATCTGGTAGTTTCATGAGGAGAGCTGAAGTTAGATCTGATAGTTTCATGAGGAGAGATGAAGTTAGATCTGATAGTTTCATGAGGAGAGCTGAAGTTAGATCGATAGTTTCATGAGGAGAGATGAAGTTAGATCTGGTAGTTTCATGAGGAGAGATGAAGTTAGATCTGATAGTCTCATGAGGAGAGCTGAAGTTAGATCTGATAGTTTCATGAGGAGAGCTGAAGTTAGCTGTTTCAAGTTTAGATCAGATATTTTCATGAGGAGAGCTGAAGTTAGATCTGATAGTTTCATGAGGAGAGCTGAAGTTAGATCTGATAGTTTCATGAGGAGAGCTGAAGTTAGATCTGATAGTTTCATGAGGAGAGCTGAAGTTTGATCTGATAGTTTCATGAGGAGAGCTGAAGTTAGATCTGATAGTTTCATTAGGAGAGCTGAAGTTAGATCTGATAGTTTCATTAGGAGAGCTGAAGTTAGATCTGATAGTTTCATTAGAGAGCTGAGTTAGATCTGATAGTTTCATGAGGAGAGCTGAAGTTAGATCTGATAGTTTCATGAGGAGAGCTGAAGTTTGATCTGATAGTTTCATGAGGAGAGCTGAAGTTTGATCTGATAGTTTCATGAGGAGAGCTGAAGTTAGATCTGTTAGTTTCATTAGGAGAGCTGAAGTTAGATCTGATAGTTTCATGAGGAGAGCTGAAGTTTGATCTGATAGTTTCATTAGGAGAGCTGAAGTTAGATCTGATAGTTTCATGAGGAGAGCTGAAGTTAGATCAGATATTTTCATGAGGGGAGCTGAAGTTAGATCTGATAGTTCCATGAGGAGAGCTGAAGTTAGATCTGATAGTTCCATGAGGAGAGCTGAAGTTAGATGTTTAGATCTGCTAGTTTCATGAGGAGAGCTGAAGTTAGATCTGATGGTTTCATGAGAAGAGCTGAAGTTAGATCTGATGGATTCATGAGGGGAGCTGAAGTTAGACCTGATAGTTTCATGAGGAGAGCTGAAGTTAGATCAGATATTTTCATGAGGAGAGCTGAAGTTAGATCTGATAGTTTCATGAGGAGAGCTGAAGTTAGATCTGATAGTTTCATGAGGAGAGCTGAAGTTTCAGATAGTTTCATGAGGAGAGCTGAAGTTAGATCTGATAGTTTCATGAGGAGAGCTGAAGTTAGATCGGATAGTTTCATGAGGAGAGATGAAGTTAGATCTGATAGTTTCATGAGGAGAGCTGAAGTTAGATCTGATAGTTTCATGAGGAGAGCTGAAGTTAGATCTGATAGTTTCATGAGGAGAGCTGAAGTTAGATCTGATAGTTTCATGAGGAGAGCTGAAGTTAGATCAGATATTTTCATGAGGAGAGCTGAAGTTAGATCTGATAGTTTCATGAGGAGAGCTGAAGTTAGATCTGGTAGTTTCATGAGGAGAGATGAAGTTAGATCTGATAGTTTCATGAGGAGAGATGAAGTTAGATCTGATAGTTTCATGAGGAGAGCTGAAGTTAGATCGGATAGTTTCATGAGGAGAGATGAAGTTAGATCTGGTAGTTTCATGAGGAGAGATGAAGTTAGATCTGATAGTCTCATGAGGAGAGCTGAAGTTAGATCTGATAGTTTCATGAGGAGAGCTGAAGTTAGATCTGATAGTTTCATGAGGAGAGCTGAAGTTAGATCAGATATTTTCATGAGGAGAGCTGAAGTTAGATCTGATAGTTTCATGAGGAGAGCTGAAGTTAGATCTGGTAGTTTCATGAGGAGAGATGAAGTTAGATCTGATAGTTTCATGAGGAGAGCTGAAGTTAGATCGGATAGTTTCATGAGGAGAGATGAAGTTAGATCTGGTAGTTTCATGAGGAGAGATGAAGTTAGATCTGATAGTCTCATGAGGAGAGCTGAAGTTAGATCTGATAGTTTCATGAGGAGAGCTGAAGTTAGATCTGATAGTTTCATTAGGAGAGCTGAAGTTAGATCTGATAGTTTCATGAGGAGAGCTGAAGTTAGATCTGATAGTTTCATGAGGAGAGCTGAAGTTAGATCTGATAGTTTCATGCAGAGAGCTGAAGTTTGATCTGATAGTTTCATTAGGAGAGCTGAAGTTAGATCTGATAGTTTCATTAGGAGAGCTGAAGTTAGATCTGATAGTTCCATGAGGAGAGCTGAAGTTAGATGTTTAGATCAGATATTTTCATGAGGAGAGCTGAAGTTAGATCTGATAGTTTCATGAGGAGAGATGAAGTTAGATCTGATAGTTTCATGAGGAGAGCTGAAGTTAGATCTGGTAGTTTCATGAGGAGAGCTGAAGTTAGATCTGGGCGTTTCATGAGGAGAGCTGAAGTTAGATGTTTAGATCTGATGGTTTCATGAGGAGAGCTGAAGTTAGATTTGATAGTTTCATGAGGAGAGCTGAAGTTAGATCTGATAGTTTCACGAGGAGAGCTGAAGTTAGATCTGATGGATTCACAAGAAGAGCTGAAGTTAGATGTTTAGATCTGATAGTTTCATGAGGAGAGCTGAAGTTAGATCAGATATTTTCATGAGGAGAGCTGAAGTTAGATCTGATAGTTCCATGAGGAGAACTGAAGTTAGATCCGATATTTTCATGAGGAGAGCTGAAGTTAGATCTGATGGTTTCATGAGGAGAGCTGAAGTTAGATCAGATATTTTCATGAGGAGAGCTGAAGTTAGATCTGATAGTTTCATGAGGAGAGCTGAAGTTAGATCTGATAGTTTCATGAGGAGAGCTGAAGTTAGATCAGATATTTTCATGAGGAGAGCTGAAGTTAGATCTGATAGTTCCATGAGGAGAACTGAAGTTAGATCCGATATTTTCATGAGGAGAGCTGAAGTTAGATCTGATAGTTCCATGAGGAGAGCTGAAGTTAGATCTGTTAGTTTCACGAGGGGAGCTGAAGTTAGATCTGATAGTTTCATGAGGAGAGCTGAAGTTAGATCTGATAGTTTCATGAGAAGAGCTGAAGTTAGATCTGATGGATTCATGAGGGGAGCTGAAGTTAGATCTGATAGTTTCATGAGGAGAGCTGAAGTTAGATCTGATAGTTTCATGAGGAGAGCTGAAGTTAGATCTGATGGTTTCATGAGGAGAGCTGAAGTTAGATCTGATATTTTCATGAGGAGAGCTGAAGTTAGATCTGATAGTTTCATGAGGAGAGCTGAAGTTAGACCTGATAGTTTCATGAGGAGAGCTGAAGTTAGATCAGATATTTTCATGAGGAGAGCTGAAGTTAGATCTGGTAGTTCCATGAGGAGAGCTGAAGTTAGATGTTTAGATCTGATAGTTTCACGAGGAGAGCTGAAGTTAGATCGGATATTTTCATGAGGAGAGATGAAGTTAGATCTGATATTTTCATGAGGAGAGCTGAAGTTAGATCTGGTAGTTCCATGAGGAGAGCTGAAGTTAGATGTTTAGATCTGATAGTTCCATGAGGAGAGCTGAAGTTTGATCTGATAGTTTCATGAGGAGAGCTGAAGTTAGATCTGATAGTTTCATTAGGAGAGCTGAAGTTAGATCTGATAGTTTCATGAGGAGAGCTGAAGTTAGATCTGATAGTTTCATGAGGAGAGCTGAAGTTAGATCTGATAGTTTCATGAGGAGAGCTGAAGTTAGATCTGATAGTTTCATTAGGAGAGCTGAAGTTAGATCTGATAGTTTCATGAGGAGAGCTGAAGTTAGATCTGATGGTTTCACGAGGAGAGCTGAAGTTAGATCTGATAGTTTCATGAGGAGAGCTGAAGTTAGATCTGATAGTTTCATGAGGAGAGATGAAGTTAGATCTGATAGTTTCATGAGGAGAGCTGAAGTTAGATCTGTTAGTTTCACGAGGAGAGCTGAAGTTAGATCTGATAGTTTCATGAGGAGAGATGAAGTTAGATCTGATAGTTTCATGAGGAGAGCTGAAGTTAGATCTGATAGTTTCATGAGGAGAGCTGAAGTTAGATCAGATATTTTCATGAGGAGAGCTGAAGTTAGATCTGGTAGTTCCATGAGGAGAGCTGAAGTTAGATGTTTAGATCTGATAGTTTCACGAGGAGAGCTGAAGTTAGATCGGATATTTTCATGAGGAGAGATGAAGTTAGATCTGATATTTTCATGAGGAGAGCTGAAGTTAGATCTGGTAGTTCCATGAGGAGAGCTGAAGTTAGATGTTTAGATCTGATAGTTCCATGAGGAGAGCTGAAGTTTGATCTGATAGTTTCATGAGGAGAGCTGAAGTTAGATCTGATAGTTTCATTAGGAGAGCTGAAGTTAGATCTGATAGTTTCATGAGGAGAGCTGAAGTTAGATCTGATAGTTTCATGAGGAGAGCTGAAGTTAGATCTGATAGTTTCATGAGGAGAGCTGAAGTTAGATCTGATAGTTTCATTAGAAGAGCTGAAGTTAGATCTGATAGTTTCATGAGGAGAGCTGAAGTTAGATCTGATGGTTTCACGAGGAGAGCTGAAGTTAGATCTGATAGTTTCATGAGGAGAGCTGAAGTTAGATCTGATAGTTTCATGAGGAGAGATGAAGTTAGATCTGATAGTTTCATGAGGAGAGCTGAAGTTAGATCTGTTAGTTTCACGAGGAGAGCTGAAGTTAGATCTGATAGTTTCATGAGGAGAGATGAAGTTAGATCTGATAGTTTCATGAGGAGAGCTGAAGTTAGATCTGATAGTTTCATGAGGAGAGCTGAAGTTAGATCTGATAGTTCCATGAGGAGAGCTGAAGTTAGATCTGATAGTTTCATGAGGAGAGCTGAAGTTAGATCTGATAGTTTCATGAGGAGAGCTGAAGTTAGATCTGATAGTTTCATGAGGAGAGCTGAAGTTAGATCTGATAGTTCCATGAGGAGAGCTGAAGTTTCTGATAGTTTCATGAGGAGAGCTGAAGTTAGATCTGATAGTTTCATGAGGAGAGCTGAAGTTAGATCTGATAGTTTCATGAGGAGAGCTGAAGTTAGATCTGATAGTTTCATGAGGAGAGCTGAAGTTAGATCTGATAGTTTCATGAGGAGAGCTGAAGTTAGATCTGATAGTTTCATGAGGAGAGCTGAAGTTAGATCTGATAGTTTCATGAGGAGAGCTGAAGTTAGATCTGATAGTTTCATGAGGAGAGCTGAAGTTAGATCTGATAGTTTCATGAGGAGAGCTGAAGTTAGATCTGATAGTTTCATGAGGAGAGCTGAAGTTAGATCTGATGGTTTCATGAGTGAAGTTAGACCTGATAGTTTCATGAGGAGAGCTGAAGTTAGATCTGATAGTTTCATGAGGAGAGCTGAAGTTAGATCTGATAGTTTCATGAGGAGAGCTGAAGTTAGATCTGATAGTTTCATGAGGAGAGCTGAAGTTAGATCTGATAGTTTCATGAGGAGAGCTGAAGTTAGATCTGATAGTTTCATGAGGAGAGCTGAAGTTAGATCTGATAGTTTCATGAGGAGAGCTGAAGTTAGATCTGATAGTTTCATGAGGAGAGCTGAAGTTAGATCTGATGGTTTCATGAGGAGAGCTGAAGTTAGACCTGATAGTTTCATGAGGAGAGCTGAAGTTAGATCTGATTGTTTCATGAGGAGAGCTGAAGTTAGACCTGATAGTTTCATGAGGAGAGCTGAACTTAGATCTGATTGTTTCATGAGGAGAGCTGAAGTTAGATCTGATAGTTTCATGAGGAGAGCTGAAGTTAGATCTGATAGTTTCATGAGGAGAGCTGAAGTTAGATCTGATAGTTTCATGAGGAGAGCTGAAGTTAGATCTGATAGTTTCATGAGGAGAGCTGAAGTTAGATCTGATGGTTTCATGAGGAGAGCTGAAGTTAGACCTGATAGTTTCATGAGGAGAGCTGAAGTTAGATCTGATTGTTTCATGAGGAGAGCTGAAGTTAGACCTGATAGTTTCATGAGGAGAGCTGAAGTTAGATCTGATGGTTTCATGAGGAGAGCTGAAGTTAGATCTGATGGTTTCATGAGGGGAGCTGAAGTTAGATCTGATAGTTTCATGAGGAGAGATGAAGTTAGATCTGATGGTTTCATGAGAAGAGCTGAAGTTAGACCTGATAGTTTCATGAGGAGAGCTGAAGTTAGATCGGATATTTTCATGAGGAGAGATGAAGTTAGATCTGATGGTTTCATGAGAAGAGCTGAAGTTAGATCTGATAGTTTCATGAGGAGAGATGAAGTTAGATCTGATAGTTTCATGAGGAGAGCTGAAGTTAGATCTGGTAGTTTCATGAGGAGAGCTGAAGTTAGATGTTTAGATCTGATAGTTTCATGAGGAGAGCTGAGGTTAGATCTGATTGTTTCATGAGGAGAGCTGAAGTTAGATCTGCCACTGTTGTGTCGTCAGCAAACTTAATGATGGTGTTGAAGTCGTATCTTATAACCTATAACCTTATAACATCTGTCGTTAATAGTGGTATGTCAGTGGACAGCCTGACAGTACAGAGAGTTTGTAAACAATACATTACTCTGAAAGTTTATTCATCTAAGATTTCCTCAAAACAAGGTCCAGCCAACTGTTTCCTCCCCCCTGCCGTTTCTGTTATTCTTCCATTTTGACGGTCCCAGAGCCCTGGGAGAGCTGCTAGTGGGCCCTCAGCCATCGCTCTGTCTGTTGTCAGGAATAGCATGGACAGCTAGTGGACTCGCAGGGCCAGGCCCCCTGCATTGTTTGGTTGATGTTTAAGCACAGGTTATCTGGTCAAACAGCTAAGGACTTCTACCTCCCTTCCCCAGATAGTGTGGTGTGTTAGTTCTGGGTGGTTGCTGTTCAAGCTTTCGTTCTAATCAGTCGGACATGAAAATGAGCTAGTGCCCTTTCATGACATGCCTTGACATTGGAGATGAGGAGGACACTAGTTATAGCAAGTGAAGGTGCCCCAGAGTTAACAGAAAAGTGTACAAAGACAGAATCAGATGTTCACTATTGGTTCTCATTCTTGGAAGTTAAAATGGAAAAAATAAACAAATAATAATATTTCACAATATTTTTGAAAAAGGTCCAAAATATTGCACCTTTAAAGATGTATCTATTTCCGCTTAAAGATTCACCATGCATGCCATTGCCAAATGTACCTAAGCCAACCTGCTGGCCCTATCATTTCTCATTTCATGAAGGAAGGTGCAGTATACTTAATCATACACATGGTTGAGCTTTTCTGTGATGTAATGACAGTATAACGACAATGTTATGACAGCGTTGTAATGA
Source organism: Oncorhynchus keta (assembly GCF_023373465.1). Taxonomy (NCBI): domain Eukaryota; kingdom Metazoa; phylum Chordata; class Actinopteri; order Salmoniformes; family Salmonidae; genus Oncorhynchus; species Oncorhynchus keta. The sequence continues at coordinate 79,173 of NW_026280101.1, read as the reverse complement.
ACGATCAATTGATTTAATGGAACTGGTTTCCATAGAGCTGTTTTGACTGTGTTTGTATTTGTGTGTGTGTGTGTGTGTGTGTGTGTGTGTGTGTGTGTGTGTGTGTGTGTGTGTGTGTGTGTGTGTGTGTGTGTGTGTGTGTGTGTGTGTGTGTGTGTGTGTGTGTGTGTGTGTGTGTGTGTGTGTGTGTGTGTGTGTGAGAATGTGTGTGCGTGTGTCTGTGCGTATGTGCATGTGCGTGAGTCTGTGCATGTATCCTGTGTCTGCGTGCGTGTCTGTCTCTCAGGGGAGGTGGTGGACCTCCTGGACACGAGCCTGACAGAGATCCCCCCGGTGAGGAAGGCCACTAAGGACAACCCATGGATGGGGCCCAAAGAGAACGCTATGCGCCAGCACCGACAGGAGATGAAGACCAAGATGAAGAGTAACAAGCCGGAGGACCCCAAAACTCCCCGCGGCAAGCAGGTTAGTAAACACCTAGTACTAAACAGTTAGGCTACATCCCAAATAGCACCCTATTCCCTTAATATGGGCCCTGGTTAAAAGTAGTGGCTTATATAGGGAACAGGGTGCCATTTGAGACGCTGCCTTGGTAAACCGAGACCATTAGTGGGTCGCATCTGTTAGTAAACAGTTAGTGAACCTGGGATCATGATTAGCAGTGTCCATGTCCCTTTAGGAAGGAGTCAGTCTTAACAGAACCTAGTGCACTGCTGCCATCTTCTGGAGCAGACCTGATGGTGTCCAGCAGCTAACAATGTCTTACTGCCAATTTGGACAGTTAAGGCCAGCTTTTTCAATCGGAAAATGTAGATAAGCATTTCTATTGGACAAGATAGCCCTCCGTTTGACAACCTTTGCCCCCATTTGACAGTACAAGACCCTACTGTGGAAAACTCTGTATTGTTTCCTTGAAGTCGAGCCTGGCGTCCTGTTGTAGACCGACCTAGGAAATGACTTAATAACACCTTGTAATGAAGCATTTATAATGGATTAATAAATATTTTATTAATCATTACGCCCACATATGTAAATGTTAGTAAGCCAGGAATTCACATATTTATGAATAACTATGTCATAATAATTAACACGATCGTTCATAAGATGTTTAATATCGGTCCTTATAAACCATCTACTAATCATTAGTTAAGTGTTCTTGCGTGACCTCATTTAAAGTGAGCGCTATTTATACTTTATAAATGCTTTGTAAATGTTTTGAGTGACCGGTGTAATTTGTCACAAAAAGATGGACATGCCATTGGTAGACATTCCAGCAGTACCTGAATAAACGGTTTACTAAACTATTATAAATGCTTTATTTCAAGATGTTATTATAAACTACTACCGGTACTTATTTTCCCACATTGAGTCATTTTCCTTGAGGATAATGATTTTGGCATTTCACGGATGCCAAGTTTAAACTAGAACCATTTGCCCCGGATATTAGCGAGTCTTGGCAACACATCAAAACCCATCAGGAGAGACTGTAAGTGCAAAGATATGAACATTCCAATCGGTTTTACTATTGATGAAGCCATAACACCTAGAGAAAGAGGGCGATCAGGTGCTTTGGCAATAATCCATGAATAGAATTAGTCATGCAAATAAAATGTACTCTCAGTTATACCTGTGAGAGAAACATTATTCATTTTCATGTGAATGAATAATTATATATTTTGGTAGTGTTGTTCATTTCCTTTCCTGTGGATTATTATTCCTCAGAGAATCCAGCTCTTAACCTTTGTAGATGATTTTGGAGAATGTGTTATTTATTTTCTCAAACAGTAGTCTGAGGGTATTGCTGGGTCATTAGTCATGTAGTCTCCCTCGGCCGACGGTTTGCCTCCCACTATATATGCAGTGTTCCAGCACACATGTCTGCTGACAGTACCAGCATCGGTTGGGACTCGAGCAGGAAATCAGTTCAGAGCCTTTCCGTTCATGTCCTGACGCAAACATTAGCCTAAAACCGGACACAAACATTAGCCTAAAACCGGACACAAACATTAGCCTAAAACCGGACACAAACATTAGCCTAAAACCGGACACAAACATTAGCCTACCACCGGACACAAACATTAGCCTACCACCGGACACAAACATTAGCCTAAAACCGGACACAAACATTAGCCTAAAACCGGACACAAACATTAGCCTACCACCGGACACAAACATTAGCCTACCACCGGACACAAACATTAGCCTACCACCGGACACAAACATTAGCCTAAAACCGGACACAAACATTAGCCTAACACCGGACACAAACATTAGCCTACCACCGGAAAAACATTAGCCTACCACCGGACACAAACATTAGCCTACCACCGGACACAAACATTAGCCTAAACCGGACACAAACATTAGCCTACCACCGGACACAAACATTAGCCTAAAACCACACAAACATTAGGGACACAAACATTAGCCTAAAACCACCGGACACAAACATTAGCCTAAAACCGGACACAAACATTAGCCTACACAAAAACATTAGCCTAAAACCGGACACAAACATTAGCCTACCACCGGACACAAACATTAGCCTACCACCGGACACAAACATTAGCCTACCACCACAAACATTAGCCTAAAACCGGACACAAACATTAGCCTACCACCGGACACAAACATTAGCCTAAAACCGACACAAACATTAGCCTACCACCGGACACAAACATTAGCCTAAAACCGGACACAAACATTAGCCTACCACCGGACACAAACATTAGCCTAAAACCGGACACAAACATTAGCCTACCACCGGCCTAAAACACAAACATTAGCCTATTAGCCTACCACCGGACACAAACATTAGCCTAAAACCGGACACAAACATTAGCCTACCACCAGACACAAACATTAGCCTACCACCGGACACAAACATTATCCTAAAACCGGACACAAACATTAGCCTACCACCGGACACAAACATTAGCCTACCACCGGACACCGGGACACAAACATTAGCCTACCACCGGACACAAACATTAGCCTAAACCGGACACAAACATTAGCCTACCACCGGACACAAACATTAGCCTACCACCGGACACAAACATTAGCCTACCACCGGACACAAACATTAGCCTACCACCGGACACAAACATTAGCCTAAAACCGGACACAAACATTAGCCTACCACCGGACACAAACATTAGCCTAAAAAACATTAGCCTAAACCACAAACATTAGCCTACCACCGGACACAAACATTAGCCTACCACCGGACACAAACATTAGCCTAAAACCGGACACAAACATTAGCCTACCACCGACACAAACATTAGCCTACCACCGGACACAAACATTAGCCTAAAACAAACCCTAAACCACCGGACACAAACATTAGCCTACCACCGGACACAAACATTAGCCTACCACCGGACACAAACATTAGCCTAAAACCGGACACAAACATTAGCCTACCACCGGACACAAACATTAGCCTAAAACCGGACACAAACATTAGCCTACCACCGGACACAAACATTAGCCTAAAACCGGACACAAACATTAGCCTACCACCGGACACAAACATTAGCCTAAAACCGGACACAAACATTAGCCTACCACCGGACACAAACATTAGCCTAAAACCGGACACAAACATTAGCCTACCACCGGACACAAACATTAGCCTAAAACCGGACACAAACATTAGCCTACCACCGGACACAAACATTAGCCTAAAACCGGACACAAACATTAGCCTACCACCGGACACAAACATTAGCCTAAAACCGGACACAAACATTAGCCTACCACCGGACACAAACATTAGCCTAAAACCGGACACAAACATTAGCCTACCACCGGACACAAACATTAGCCTACCACCGGACACAAACATTAGCCTACCACCGGACACAAACATTAGCCTACCACCGGACACAAACATTAGCCTACCACCGGACACAAACATTAGCCTACCACCGGACACAAACATTAGCCTACCACCGGACACAAACATTAGCCTACCACCGGACACAAACATTAGCCTACCACCGGACACAAACATTAGCCTACCACCGGACACAAACATTAGCCTACCACCGGACACAAACATTAGCCTACCACCGGACACAAACATTAGCCTACCACCGACACAAACATTAGCCTACCACCGGACGCAAACATTAGCCTACCACCGGACGCAAACATTAGCCTACCACCGGACACAAACATTAGCCTACCACCGGACACAAACATTAGCCTACCACCGAAACATTAGCCTACCAAACAAACATTAGCCTACCACCGGACACAAACATTAGCCTACCACCGGACACAAACATTAGCCTACCACCGGACACAAACATTAGCCTACCACCGGACACAAACATTAGCCTACCACCGGACACAAACATTAGCCTACCACCGGACACAAACATTAGCCTACCACTGGACACAAACATTAGCCGACCACCGGACACAAACATTAGCCTACCACCAGACACAAACATTAGCCTACCACCGGACACAAACATTAGCCTACCACCGGACACAAACATTAGCCCACCACCGGACACAAACATTAGCCTACCACCGGACACAAAAATCAGTATTTTAGCTAGATATTTTCAATGAGTGTATTTGGCAAGTAAGTTGTTTGCTTGTGCCATGACAGCTAACGTTAGCGTTACAAGTTTACAACGTTGTTTTTCACGAGCAGAAATCCCGTCTGCTTTTTAAGCCCGTCCAAACCAAACTCGTAATATATTCTGAAGAGCACCCTGCCCGGGAATTGAGATATGTACATATAGCTAGAAATAAGCTAACCGATAGAAAACAGTTGCAGCAGCGTGTGTGATAAGTCAAAAACGTTAGTGCAAAAACGGTCAATGCAGATAGTCCGGGTAGCTATTTGGTTAACTATTCAAATAATTTTTTTGCAGTCTCATGGCTTGGGGGTAGAAGTTCAGAGTCCTGTTGGTTCCAGACTTGGTGCATCGGTACTACTTGCCGTGCAGTAGCAGAGAGAACAGTCTATGACTTGGATGGCTGGAATCTGACAATTTTTAGAGCCTTCCTCTGACATCGCCTGGTATAGAGGTCCTGGATGGCAGGGAGCTCGGCCCCAGTGTAATAGTCGGAGACTATTAATCATGTGAATGGTGTTGCCTGTTGTGTACTGTAGATTCAGTGTCAGCAGGAGCTGGACCAGGTGCTGGAGAGGATATCTAAGATGCCCTTCAGAGATAACCGAGGCCCACTGGAAGACCTGTATGCCCTGCACATCCCCAACTGTGATATGAGGGGGCAGTATAACCTCAAACAGGTGACAACACCCTGCACATCCCCAACTGTGATATGAGGGGGCAGTATAACCTCAAACAGGTGACTACACCCTGCACATCCCCAACTGTGATATGAGGGGGCAGTATAACCTCAAACAGGTGACTACACCCTGCACATCCCCAACTGTGACAAGAGGGGGCAGTATAACCTCAAACAGGTGACTACACCCTGCACATCCCCAACTGTGACAAGAGGGGGCAGTATAACCTCAAACAGGTGACTACACCCTGCACATCCCCAACTGTGATAAGAGGGGGCAGTATAACCTCAAACAGGTGACTACACCCTGCACATACCCAACTGTGACAGAGGGGGCAGTATAACCTCAAACAGGTGACTGCTCACTCTTACTTCATGGCCCAGGAGCATACACACACACACACACACACACACACACACACACACACACACACACACACACACACACACACACACACACACACACACACACACACACACACACACAAACACATGTTCATTCTGTGTTTCAGTGTAAGATGTCTCTGCACGGCCAGAGGGGGGAGTGCTGGTGCGTCAACCCACACACCGGTCGGCCCATCCCATCAGCACCGACCGTGAGGGGAGACCCAAACTGCAGCCAGTACCTTAGAGGACCAGAGATGGACACTCTCGCCTCAGCCCAGAAATAGTATGGCCCTGATTCTCCCTTTGATCGGCCTGAGTCTTAAAACACAACAGAGGAAGCAGTACTCTAAAAACTTAAGTAAGCTATCAAAATGTTTGTGCGTCTGTTTCTGTGTATAGTTTTGTTTGGTTTTAAATCAATTCTCAGCGATATCGTACAATGTAACCACCATAATGTGTCTTGGCTTGAGAACAAATTCCACTGCAAGGGCATAGGATGTGACAGGCAACAAAGATGAAACCCATTCTTCTTTGCAATCTCAAAGGAAGTCTATTTTCATTGATCTCTCTCTCTTTCCCTCCTCTCGTAGCTTTTCTGTGGTGAACAAAGTCTAATGAGAAGAATGTTTACGATGGGCTAAATCTGTGTCCAGCTCAGACTTTTGTGTAAAAATCAAGCATTGATGTCAATGGGCGATTTGCACGTAAATTCCAATTATATGCACATTTGGCAATTAGTATTCACCGCTCTTGTATTCAATGTATCTGTTGTAGGGTATCTAGAGAGATGTTATCATGAAAAAATGATTTGACTTATTTGAAAGGTGAATATGTGAAGCAAAAAACAAAACGGTGAATTGACGCTTTAAGGGATTAGGGTCTTACTTACTTAGTGTTTGTATGGCTGTGTTTACACTGGTAGCCCAATTCTGATATTTTGCCACCGATTCGTCTTTTAACCGATCAGATCAGATCTTCTGCGTGTGTAAACGCAGCCCAAGTGTCTTACTTTCTGGTGCTGGGAAGTGAACATGTCAAATGTTTGGTGGTTGTGTACTCAACTCCGCCTACCGTTTGTTTGTTTTACAGTGTTCTACGCCTTCAGGTTGGTAGGCTACTAAAACTATGAAACCTACCTTCTATAGCCTTTGGAATACACATACGTCTTCTATACACTGTAGGAAAACCACATTGACAAAGTCTTGTTGTTACAAACACAAATACACGTTTTAGATTTCCTCGTTAATAGGAACACAAATAGAAATGTAGAATTGTTTTGTGATAAAGAACGTCTTGTTATAAGATGAAGTACATGATTAAATGGATGGTAACTTCCTGTACGTTGATTGTGTATTCATTCGGGCGTTTGCCCTGGTATCTTGTGTCTCATTTTCTTACTGGAGGTCTAGGTGTAGATAAGCCATCGTATTTCATGGTACAACCCATTTGATGGTACAACCCAGTTCAAAGCTAAACCCACATCATTGCCTATGTTCAGGTGTTTCATGGTACAACCCAGTTCAAAGCTAAACCCACATGATTGCCCATGTTCAGGTGTTTCATGGTACAACCCAGTTCAAAGCTAAACCCACATCATTGCCTATGTTCAGGTGTTTCATGGTACAACCCAGTTCAAAGCTAAACCCACATCATTGCCTATGTTCAGGTGTTTCATGGTACAACCCAGTTCAAAGCTAAACCCACATCATTGCCTATGTTCAGGTGTTTCATGGTACAACCCAGTTCAAAGCTAAACCCACATGATTGCCCATGTTCAGGTGTTTCATGGTACAACCCAGTTCAAAGCTAAACCCACATGATTGCCTATGTTCAGGTGTTTCATGGTACAACCCAGTTCAAAGCTAAACCCACATGATTGCCTATGTTCAGGTGTTTCATGGTACAACCCAGTTCAAAGCTAAATCCACATCATTGCCTATGTTCAGGTGTTTCATGGTACAACCCAGTTCAAAGCTAAACCCACATCATTGCCTATGTTCAGGTGTTTCATGGTACAACCCAGTTCAAAGCTAAACCCACATCATTGCCTATGTTCAGGTGTTTCATGGTACAACCCAGTTCAAAGCTAAACCCACATGATTGCCTATGTTCAGGTGTTTCATGGTACAACCCAGTTCAAAGCTAAACCCACATGATTGCCTATGTTCAGGTGTTTCATGGTACAACCCAGTTCAAAGCTAAACCCACATCATTGCCTATGTTCAGGTGTTTCATGGTACAACCCAGTTCAAAGCTAAACCCACATCATTGCCTATGTTCAGGTGTTTCATGGTACAACCCAGTTCAAAGCTAAACCCACATGATTGCCTATGTTCAGGTGTTTCATGGCAGTTGGCAGACACTGCTTTGTATGTATGGAAATTCTTCTACGTTTCTTTATGTGGTATGGTATCTATGGTAACTGGATCTTCTGGTAGACATTTGAAGCCAGCAGCAGGTGAGTAGGGAACTTGCATTAAGGCTTACAAATAGCCTTGCAAAATTCCGGTAACTTTCCCCAAAATTGGCAGGTTTGCCAGAAATCCTGATTGGAGGAAAGTTACCGGAATTTTGCAACCGTACTTCCACAGCATAGAGCAAACAAAAGACAGAACAAACCTTCCCATACATCAATACATAACTTTATTTAAATAAATGCCTTGTCGTTACAAAAAAGACAAGGTTAAAGTATATCAATTACACAGTGAATAAATATGACATATTTGTAATATTCACATGGATTTGTTAGTAACACTTCACTTAAAGCCAACAGGTGTATTGCATTGTTGCGTTGTACGAATTGTCATAAGCATGTATGACCCTGTTATAACGTCTTACCATCGTCTCTGATGGACCCTGACTAAACAGCTCATTTCAGCCTGTTAAAGAATTTCAGCAAAGAAGCATTGTACCGTTTGGCTTTAAGTAAACTGTTACCTATTAGTTTGCTACATGTTTTTTTTAAATCACGGATATGGAATGTTTGAGATTTCATGGTCTTTCATACAAGCAAGCTTAAGACTGAGTTGAGAAACCTTTCCAAGTCTCCTATGCATTCTAGTGGCAGGCATAGGCTGTACATACAGCCCCTGTCAAAGCTATCGGCATGTTACCATACACTGAAAAAAGGGATGTCTATTTCAAGGAATGTCAACAAAATATCTGGCAAATGTTTTGAGCTTCAATAAAATCAGTTGACGTCTGATTTAACATCATGTTCACAAACGGGACGTAGAATCAAGAAGTATCATCACGGCCTTATATCGTGGAGACTTATATCTTCACACTCGTCAACTCATGGGTCTCGGGCAAGCAATCTCCACATCCACATACTGCTAAAATGTCCTCGTTCAATGACAAGGCCTGATAATCTGGATGTAAATCTGGATTCAAAGTCATGAGAGAGAGAGAGAGAGAGAGAAGGCACTGAGATTTCCATAGAAACCCAAAGAGCCACACCTTTCCAGGGGTCATACAGAAGAGTCCCATGCAGAAGACTGTGTTGTGGTCAGACAGGAAGCTACGAGAAGTCAATAGAAATGCTGTGCAGCATTTGCATGCGATTTGAGCCTGTGTTGGACTTTTCAAAGCACCTGTACTTTCTTGGTTGTCGTTTATAAATGACAAAACAAGCAAATGACTGTCATGATGTGTTTTTGAGGTGATCTTTTTTTAATATAATTCACGGAAGGTAAGGCACAATACAGACTACTAAAGGAGAAAGTATAGGAGGCACACACACACACACACACACACACACACACACACACACACACACACACACACACACACACACACACACACACACACACACACACACACACACACACACACACACACACACACACACACAGTCATTTCATACAGTCACCCCTATGAAACTATATTGAGACACAACCCATCAGAAGTAGCAGTTGATGGGTTTATTAAGATAGCTACTGTAACTACTCTGTAACAACCTACTGTATACGAGCAGTTACTAGTTCTTAAGACCCTCAACTCAGAACAATCTGGGAGACAAAGTGGAAGAAAAGCAGGACTGAAAATCTCATCTCATCGCACTCAGAAAGACATATAAGGACATAGACCCAAACTCAGACAATAAAGTACTTTCAGTCACTGAGGTTCTCTTGTAGGGAAGTGCTCTGAAGGGACAAACATTTGGACCAAGGGAACAGAGTTCCATTTAAATACGACTCCAGATTACTGTGCTCCCCAGTAAAGAGTTCCTGTCAACATCACGATAACAACATACGTGAAAAAGATTAGCTTTACTCTTTAGCCTTAAAATTTTGTTTAAACAGAATCTAATATAATTTAAATCAGAGAACATTGTTATATGTGCTTCAAAGGGAGGTTATAGGTCATCTCAGTATAGGTAGATGTATAGTTTAAAACCATGTGTATGTACTGTATCTGTGCTCTGCTTTCCTGATTTGATTGGCTTTTGCATATTTTGCATGTACATCTGATTTGCAGGAGTAGGGGTAAAGGGAGGCGGGCCTTGGCTCATGTCAGGTGACCAAATTGGCCATCTCTCATTCGTTTTTGTTGCTGTTGCTCTCCGGGTCTTTGCACTGGATGTCCACTCCACTGTAGTCCGTGCCAGGGAGCTGCACGCCAAAACGGTCCACACACCAACAGATCCCCCGCTTCCGCCCACGTGATGGTTTACACTGCAGGAGGAGAGGAAATAGCAGGGAATAAGATGCAATACAATTAAATGAAATAGAATATGATAGAATAGAATAGGATATAATAGAAAAGGATAGAATAGGTGTCACGCCCTGACAATGGAGAGCCTTTTTATTCTCTATTTTGGTTAGGTCGGGGTGTGACTAGGGTGGGTGATCTAGTGTGTTTATATCTATGTTGGCCTGGTATGGTTCCCAGTCAGAGGCAGCTGTTTATCGTTTATCTGATTGGGGATCATATTTAGGCAGCCATTTCCCCATTGTGCTTTGTGGTATTTTGTTTTTATGTTGATGCCTGTGAGCTCTACAGAACGGCACGTTTCGTTGCTCTTTATTGGTTTTGTGAGTTTCATTTCATAAAAATGTGGAACTCTACATACGCTGTGCCTTGGTCCGTTAATTCATTAGACGGTCGTGACAATAGGATAGAATCGGATACAATAGAATAGAATGGGATAGAATAAAACAGGAAAGAATCTGATACAATAGAATAGAATAGAATATGATAGAATAGGTGTCACAACTTCCACGGCTCCTCTCCTTGTTCAGGCAGCGTTCGGCAGTCGATGTCACCGGCTTTCTAGCCATCGCCGCTCCATTTTTCATTTATCCATTTGTGTTGTCTTGTTCCCTGCACACCTGGTTTTCATTCCCCAATCACACTACATGTATTGATTCCTCTGTTCCCCCTCATGTCTTTGTGTGAGATTGTTTTGTGTTACGTGTCTATTTTGATGCACTATACTGGTATGCGTTTATTCCGTGTTTTATTTTCACGAGGTATGTTAATTTGTTTGAACATAATTATTGTGACTGTTTGCGCATTTTGCACTTTTGCCAATTGGCTGGAGGCTTCGATGCAGTGTCCATCTGTTGGTTTCTCCTGCCTAAATAAAGTGTGCGCCTGTTCACAACTCTCTGCTCTCCTGCACCTGACTCCGCTCCCAGTACGCACACCATTGACAATAGGATAGAATAGAACAGGATAGAATAGGATAGGATATAATTGTCAGGATTTGGCCAGGGTTGTTCCGGTTTTTGGTCACTAGATGCCCCCATTGTGCCTTTTGACCTTTTGTTTTCCCTTGATCCCCATTATTATTTGCACCTGTGCCTCGTTTCCCCTGATTGTATTTAAACTCTTTGTTTTCCTCTGTTCTGTGCTCTGTGTTTGTATGTTAGCACCCAGCCCTAGTTCTCTGTGAACTCTTGTTGATCCCGGTGGACTCTCTTGTGGAATTCTGTTTTTTTTGTTCTTGTTTGTTTGTTTTTTGAGTATCTTTTGAGGCTTTTTGTGCTTTACCTTCCACCTTGTGGATTTACCTTTTTTGTCTTGGAGGATTACCTTTGTTCTTGTAGGATTCCTTTTGAGGTTGTGGAGTTACATGTTTTCCTGAAGAACTTCACTTTTTACTTCATTAAATACACCGTCTCAAGTACTGCTGTGTCTGCCTCATCTTCTGGGTTCTGCCGACTATTCGTGGCTCAGTTGGTTAAGTGACTGTTTCTCACTCCGGAGACCCGGGTTTGTAACCGGGTCCTGACAATAATAGTATGTAATAATAGAATGGAATAAGATAGAATAGAATAGGATCAAATGAATAGAATAGGATACAATAGTATAGGATAGAATAAGATCAAATGAATAGAACATGATAGGATAGGATAGAATAGGATCAAATGATTAGAATATGATAGAATAGAATAGGATACAATAGTATAGGATAGAATAGTCCATGGGTACCTGCTTGTGCTTGAAGAATCCCTTCTTGTCACAGTTTGGAAGGTATAGGGACAGAGCTAGGACTCTAGATGTGTTTTTCATCCTCTGAATGATCCCGTCCAGCTTTCTCCTGCAGGGTCCCTACACACATACAGGGTCATAGTTTAGGGCAAGAATGCTGTGTGTGTGCATGTGTTTGTGTGTGTCTGCATGTTTGTCTGCGTATGCACTGTATATATGTTCAACTTACAAACTCAGGCTGCAGTTTGTCCAGGGCGAGGGTTGAGTAGTCAAGGCTGCTGACAGAGTGGAGCTTGGCCTGCTGTCTCTTGCGGTCTTTAGCCTGTCTCATGGCCTGAGCCTTGCGGCTGCTGATGTGGTCTCTGCCCCCGTACAGAGGCACCTTGGCCTGGGGCAGCAGGGACTCTGGAACCTCTGCTAACATAGCTTCCTCTGGAGAATAACCGTCTGGGGAGACAGAGAGTCAGAGAGGATGATGATGGTGGTGAGGAAGAGGAGCAGGAGGAGGAGGAAGCAGAGGAGGAGGAGGTGAAGGGGAGGAGGAAAAAGAGGAGGAAGATGAGGGGGAGGGGGAGGAGGGCGAGGAAGAGTAGGAGGAGGAATATGAAGAGGAAGAGGAGGCAGTAGGAAGAGTGGGATACTGTTAAGGTCTCCCACATCGGTGCAGATGAAGGAAAAGTGTTGAAGAGAGGCAGTGGATTTAGACAGAGCCACTCCTAACACTGGAGGGAGACCTTGAGGTTTTCCCAATCAAGAAATTTCCAGCTGACTCATACAATGTGTGCCTACTTCTCACATGGTCAGTCAGTGGTTAAGGGAGTTATTCACCACCGTCCATTTACAAGCATTTCTCCATTCTCTTAATCTGATCCTCTTCTCTCTTTGCCCCACCCATTGGAGGAAAAAGTACCCAACTGTCATACAGTTGTAAAAGTAAAGATGCCTTCATAGAAAATGACTTAAATAAAAGTGACCCAGTAAAATACTACTTGAGTAAAAGTCTAAAAGTATTTGGTTTCAAAAGTAAAACTGTAAATTGTTTCAATTTCCATATATTAAGCAAGCCAGACGGCACCACTTGCATTTTTATTTCTTTATGTATGGATAGCCAAGGGCCAGGGGCACACTCCAACACTCAGACATCATTTGCAAACAAAGCATTTGTGTTTAGTGAGTCTGCCAGATCAAATGCAGTAGGGATGACCAGGGATGTTCTCTGTTTAGTGAGTCTGCCAGATCAGATGCAGTAGGGATGACCAGGGATGTTCTCTGTTTAGTGAGTCTGCCAGATCAGATGCAGTAGGGATGACCAGGGATGTTCTCTGTTTAGTGAGTCTGCCAGATCAGATGCAGTAGGGATGACCAGGGATGTTCTCTGTTTAGTGAGTCTGCCAGATCAGATGCAGTAGGGATGACCAGGGATGTTCTCTGTTTAGTGAGTCTGCCAGATCAGATGCAGTAGGGATGACCAGGGATGTTCTCTGTTTAGTGAGTCTGCCAGATCAGATGCAGTAGGGATGACCAGGGATGTTCTCTTGAGAAGTAAGTGAATTGAAATGGTGGAGTACCAAACTGTCATACTTGAGTAAAAGTAAAGATACAGTACCTTAATAGAAAATGACTCAAGTAAACGTAAAAGTCACTCAGTAAAATTCTCCTTGAGTAAAAATCTAAAAGTATTTGGTTTCAAATATACTTAAGTATCAAAAATAAAATTATAAATCATTTCAAATTTCTTATATTAAGCAAAGCAGATTGCACCATTTAAAAAAAAAAAGATGTATTTACGGAATGCCGGGGTCACACACCAACACTAAGACATCACTTACAAACAAAGCATTTGTGTTTAGTGAGTCCTCCAGATCAGAGGCAGTAGGGATGACCAGGGATGTTCGGTTGATAAGTGCGTGAATTGGACCATTTTCCTGTCCTGCTAAGCATTCAAAATGTAACGACTTCCTTTGGGTGTCAAGGAAAAGGTATCGAGTGAAAATGACATTATTTTCTTAAGGAATGTAGTGAAGTAAAGGTAAAAGTATTCAAAAATAGCAATAGTAAAGTAAAGTACAAATGCCCCAAAAAACTACTTAAGTAGTACTTAATACTGTATGTATACAAGATTTGTACTGGAGTTGTTGCATGCGAGGTGGAGATTTCCTTTTGCAGAGTTCCCGGCTTGTAGCTGGAGCTAAGAGGGAGCTAAATGTAAACTGTGACATGGTGGTGTGGTCTATCATGACAATGCAACAGACCTCTCAAGTCAATGCTTGGCACATGCAATGGAAGGCATGACTTTTAAACTGGGTCATCCAATGAACATACAGCATTCTACACCTCTCTCTCTCTCTCTCTCTCTCTCTCTCTCTCTCTCTCTCTCTCTCTCTCTCTCTCTCTCTCTCTCTCTCTCTCTCTCTCTCTCTCTCTCTCTCTCTCTCTCTCTATGTCTCTCTCTCTCTCTCTGTCTCTCTATGTCTCTATGTCTCTCTCTCTCTCTGTCTTTCTATGTCTCTCTATGTCTCTCTATGTCTCTCTATGTCTCTCAATTCAATTCAATTCAAGGGCTTTATTGGCATGGGAAACATGTGTTAACATTGCCAAAGCAAGTGAGGTAGACAACATACAAAGTGAATATATAAAGTGAAAAACAACAAAGATTAACAGTAAACATTACACATACAGAAGTTTCAAAACAGTAAAGACATTACAAATGTCATATTATATATATACAGTGTTTTAACAATGTACAAATGGTTAAAGGACAGAAGATAAAATAAATAAGCATAAATATGGGTTGTATTTACAATGGTGTTTGTTCTTCACTGGTTGCCCTTTTCTCATGGCAACAGGTCACAAATCTTGCTGCTGTGATGGCACACTGTGGAATTTCACCCAGTAGATATGGTAGTTTTTCAAAATTGGATTTGTTTTCGAATTCTTTGTGGATCTGTGTAATCTGAGGGAAATATGTCTCTCTAATATGGTCATACATTGGGCAGGAGGTTAGGAAGTGCAGCTCAGTTTCCACCTCATTTTGTGGGCTGTGATCACATAGCCTGTCTTCTCTTGAGAGCCATGTCTGCCTACGGCGGCCTTTCTCAATAGCAAGGCTATGCTCACTGAGTCTGTACATAGTCAAAGCTTTCCTTAATTTTGGGTCAGTCACAGTGGTCAGGTATTCTGCCGCTGTGTACTCTCTGTGTAGGGCCAAATAACATTCTAGTTTGCTCTGTTTTTTTGTTAATTCTTTCCAATGTGTTAAGTAATTATCTTTTTGTTTTCTCATGATTTGGTTGGGTCTAATTGTGCTGTTGTCCTGGGGCTCTGTAGAGTGTGTTTGTGAACAGAGCCCCAGGACCAGCTTGCTTGGGGGACTCTTCTCCAGGTTCATCTCTCTGTATGTGATGGCTTTGTTATGGAAGGTTTGGGAATCGCTTCCTTTTAGGTGGTTGTAGAATTTAACGGCTCTTTTCTGGATTTTGATAATTAGTGGGTATCGGCCTAATTCTGCTCTGCATGCATTATTTGGTGTTCTACGTTGTCTCTATCTCTCACTCCTCTCTCCTCTCTCTCTCGCTCTCTCTCATTCTCCTCCCCTATCTTCCTTTCTCCTCTCTCTCTACCCCTTGGCAGTGAATGACAAATGCGAACAGCTCCTATAAAACTGCCAAGAATCCCTGGGTCTTGCCAAATCCAAATGTCCACATCTCTACATGCATATTTCAGCAACCCACTTCATCTGCCATTAAGATATTAACACTGACTAAAGCAGCAGTGACAGATGTATAAGCATAAGGAATGTTTCATTACAACAAAGTTATGAGTTATATAATACATAAGAGTTATAACAGTTACATATTATAGAAGAGTTATGAGTTATATATTATATAAGAGTGATAAGAGATAAATATTATATAAGAGTTATAAAAGTAGTATATTACATAAGAGTTACATATTATATAAGAGGTATAAGAGTTATATATTACATAAGAGGTATAAGAGTTATATATTATATAAGAGTTATACGAGTTATATAATATATAAGAGTTACATATTATATAAGAGTTATATATTATATAAGATTTATAAGAGTTATATGTTATATATATATATATATATATATTACATTAAATTCATAATTAAAAAATACAAATAAAATAAGAGTTATATAACATATAAGAGTTATAAGAGTTATATAATATATGAGAGTTGTATGATAGTTGTAAGAGTTACATAAAATATAAGATTTATAAGGGTTTTATATTATATAAGAGATAGAGTAGTTATATATTATATAAGAGTTATGAGTTAAATATGATATAACTTTTTATTTTATTTTATGAGATTTATAAGAGTTGTATAATATATACCAGTTATATTTATATGAGAGTTATAAGAGTTATATAATATATAAGAGTTTTACGAGTTTTATATTATATAAGAGTTATATGAGCTATATATTACATAAGAGTTATATAATATACAAGCGTTATAAGAGTTATATATTATATAAGAGTTATATATTTTATATCAGAGTTATAAGAGTTATATATTATGTAATAGTTATAAGAGCTATATATTATATAAGAGTTATAAGAATTATATAATATATAAGAGTTATAAGAGTTCTATATTATATAAGAGTTGTAAGAGTATATATAGTTGTAAGAGTTGCATAAAATATATGATTTATAAGAGTTTTATATTTTATCAGAGATAGAGTAGTTATATGTTATATAAGAGTTATGAATTAAATATGATGAAATCTTTTTTATTTTTTTATTTGAATGTAATATCTTCTGTTGTTCTTGTCTATTACTGTTCTTTACTTTGTCATGTATGTTTCATTTGGACTCAAGGAAGAGTAGCTGCTGCATGTGCAGTAGCTAATGGGGATCCATTAGGTTGAGAATATATCTTGTGACATCATCGCTCCCGGCACCCTTCCAAGATTATTCTCAGAAAAGAGAATTCCCTCTTCTGTCCACCGGTTCCGCTGACACTATTTCTCTCCCGAGGCTGGCGCGTAGGCAGCATAACCCAGTCAAAACCCAATCATGTCCTCACTTCCTAATCTGGCCCTCTCTAACCTTGCCAGTGCTGCTGACTGAGGGATTCAGTGGGTTATGACGTATTTCCTGATCTGGGCGAATTTGATGCTCTTGAAACGCAACAGATTTAGTTGTAACGAAAAGACTCCTTATACCCTTCCTCTCTCTTTCTACCTTCCACTTCCTCTGTCGATCTCTCTCCCTCTGTATCTGTCTATCTCTCTCTATCCCTCTTGACCCCCCCCTCTCTCTCTCTCTCTGTCTCACTCTGTCTTCATCTCTCTACCTCTCTCTCTCTCTCTCTCTGTCTTGCTCTGTCTTCATCTCTTTCTCTCTTTCCTCCCCCTTGCCCTCTGTCCTCTCTAAATTCTCACACCCTGCAGGAAATGAGAAGAGGTGGTAAATCTTACCCAGCAGGAGGCTGGCAGTCAGAGAGGCAAGCTCGGCTAACATTCTGCATTCAGACACAGTGACTGTCCTTCAAATGGCCCTCTAAAGAGCTCAGGAGGCTCTAAAATGTTTGTAATCTTCTTCACCTTGTTTCATGTACCAGGCACTAGGTCACTCATGCCAAGATTATGCCCTTTCAACTCTCAGCTGTGTGTTATCAATCAAACAATCTTGGCAATACATGTGGTGGATTTGGAATACACGATGTAAATCAGTAAATGAAGACTCATATTTACCCCTGCCTGGATGCAGCGGCTTGTACATCTTCTCGTTGGCGCACACTCCTCTCCCGTGGAGGAGCGCGTGCAGCGGTTTCTCCTCCCCGCTCTTCGGCAGACATCGGAGCCCGTGCGTGCAAGTCCCCGTGTACACCCCGCACGACTGTCCCTCCGGGAGCGCGCAAGTCAGGCAGCAACCACAGCCAGGCTCCTTCACCAGCTGGCATCCCACCGGTACTGGCGGACACATCGACATAACCTTCTGGTCACACGGTTCGCACGGTACGAACGAGCCCAAACAACCAGACTCGCTTAGGAGAAGCGTTGCCAGGAGTGAAAAACTAATCAGCATATTGTTTCAAATTAAAATGATTACAAACATAAAACAACTATAATCAACGTGTGTTCTGCATGGAACGCTTGCAATGCTTTCGATCATTGGGGTTTTGGGGCAAAAGTCCTTGAAAGAGTCACCATCCACAGGTGGCCACTGCCTGCCTGAGTGCGTAAAAGTCCCTCAATCACTGTATCAGATGCTAAGGTTCCACTCTTCACCCGGGCGAAGTGTCTGCGTTGTCTTTATTGTGTCAAATGTCCAATTATATTCGAGTTTAGATTGTCCACCGAGTAATAACCCGAGTCTTCTCCTTTTGGGCTTTCAAATGTCGTTTTACGCATGCACATCAATTGTCTCCAAATGAAGAAGAAAAAAGCAGGGATTGTCTTGTAGAATAACCAATCTCGGTAGGCTGTCTTCCCCGCACGTTTTCTACACATACAGTATAATATGTGGCTTTGAGTTTGCCTTTTTAAAAACTGCCAGAGGCGATTCCTGTAACGATGGCTATATGTCAAACGACGTTGATGGGGGAGGGCGCACTTGTCAACTCCGTGCGGTGCTGTTGATTGTACAGGGCGGGTCCTGGCAAGTCCCTGACTTCTACCGCTGGGTACAAGGCGATGCTGAGGGCAAATAAATAAAACCAACTGACTGGGACCACAATGTTTTGGGGAGGTTCTGCATGTGCTGGATGACCCCTGCATCAATCATGGACATTGACAGGGAATAAATAGGTCTATCTATTTGTAGGCTACAATTTCTCTTTGAAATACACTATTCTGGTGTTTTTTCTGGTGTCTTTTTGTAATCAGGTGGGGAGGTGTTTTTTCTGGTGTCTTTTTGTAATCAGGTGGGGAGGTGTTTTTTTGTAATCAGGTGGGGAGATGTTTTTTCTGGTGTCTTTTTGTAATCAGGTGGGGAGGTGTTTTTTGTAATCAGGTGGGGAGGTGTTTTTTTGTAATCAGGTGGGAGGTGTTTTTTTGTAATCAGGTGGGGAGGTGTTTTTTGTTATCAGGTGGGGAGGTGTTTTTTTGTTATCAGGTGGGGAGGTGTTTTTGTAATCAGGTGGGGAGGTGTTTTTTGTAATCAGGTGGGGAGGTGTTTTTTTGTTATCAGGTGGGGAGGTGTTTTTTTGTAATCAGGTGGGGAGGTGTTTTTTTGTTATCAGGTGGGGAGGTGTTTTTTCTGGTGTCTTTTTGTAATCAGGTGGGGAGGTGTTTTTTGTAATCAGGTGGGGAGGTGTTTTTTCTGGTGTCTTTTTGTAATCAGGTGGGGAGGTGTTTTTTGTAATCAGGTGGGGAGGTGTTTTTTCTGGTGTCTTTTTGTAATCAGGTGGGGAGGTGTTTTTTGTAATCAGGTGGGGAGGTGTTTTTTTGTAATCAGGTGGGGAGGTGTTTTTTTGTTATCAGGTGTTTTTGTTATCAGATGGGGAGGTGTTTTTTTGTAATCAGGTGGAGAGGTGTTTTTTGTAATCAGGTGGGGAGGTGTTTTTTTGTTATCAGGTGGGGAGGTGTTTTTTTGTAATCAGGTGGGGAGGTGTTTTTTTGTTATCAGGTGGGGAGGTGTTTTTTGTAATAAGGTGGGGAGGTGTTTTTTTGTTATCGGGTGGGGAGGTGTTTTTTTGTAATCAGGTGGGGAGGTATTTTTTTGTAATCAGGTGGGGAGGTGTTTTTTTGTAATCAGGTGGGGAGGTGTTTTTTTGTTATCAGGTGGGGAGGTGTTTTTTGTTATCAGGTGGGGAGGTGTTTTTTTGTAATCAGGTGGGGAGGTGTTTTTTGTAATCAGGTGGGGAGGTGTTTTTTGTTATCAGGTGGGGAGGTGTTTTTTTGTAATCAGGTGGGGAGGTGTTTTTTGTAATCAGGTGGGGAGGTGTTTTTTTGTAATCAGGTGGGGAGGTGTTTTTTCTGGTGTCTTTTTGTAATCAGGTGGGGAGGTGTTTTTTTGTAATCAGGTGGGGAGGTGTTTTTTTGTTATCAGGTGGGGAGGTGATTTTTGGTAATAAGGTGGGGAGGTGTTTTTTTGTTATCGGGTGGGGAGGTGTTTTTTTGTAATCAGGTGGGGAGGTGTTTTTTTGTAATCAGGTGGGGAGGTGTTTTTTTGTAATCAGGTGGGGAGGTGTTTTTTTGTTATCAGGTGGGGAGGTGTTTTTTTGTTATCAGGTGGGGAGGTGTTTTTTTGTAATCAGGTGGGGAGGTGTTTTTTGTAATCAGGTGGGGAGGTGTTTTTTGTTATCAGGTGGGGAGGTGTTTTTTTGTAATCAGGTGGGGAGGTGTTTTTGTAATCAGGTGGGGAGGTGTTTTTTGTAATCAGGTGGGGAGGTGTTTTTTTGTAATCAGGTGGGGAGGTGTTTTTTTGTAATCAGGTGGGGAGGTGTTTTTTGTAATCAGGTGGGGAGGTGTTTTTTGTAATCAGGTGGGGAGGTGTTTTTTGTAATCAGGTGGGGAGGTGTTTTTGTTATCAGGTGGGGAGGTGTTTTTTTGTAATCAGGTGGGGAGGTGTTTTTTGTAATCAGGTGGGGAGGTGTTTTTTTGTTATCAGGTGGGGAGGTGTTTTTTTGTAATCAGGTGGGGAGGTGTTTTTTTGTAATCAGGTGGGGAGGTGTTTTTTGTTATCAGGTGGGGAGGTGTTTTTTTGTAATCAGGTGGGGAGGTGTTTTTTTGTTATCAGGTGGGGAGGTGTTTTTTTGTAATCAGGTGGGGAGGTGTTGTTTTGTAATCAGGTGGGGAGGTGTTTTTTCTGGTGTCTTTTTGTAATCAGGTGGGGAGGTGTTTTTTGTAATAAGGTGGGGAGGTGTTTTTTTGTAATCAGGTGGGGAGGTGTTTTTTTGTAATCAGGTGGGGAGGTGTTTTTTTGTTATCAGGTGGGGAGGTGTTTTTTGTAATCAGGTGGGGAGGTGTTTTTTGTAATCAGGTGGGCAGGTGTTTTTTGTTATCAGGTGGGGAGGTGTTTTTTGTAATCAGGTGGGGAGGTGTTTTTTGTAATCAGGTGGGGAGGTGTTTTTTTGTAATCAGGTGGGGAGGTGTTTTTTTGTAATCAGGTGGGGAGGTGTTTTTTTGTAATCAGGTGGGGAGGTGTTTTTTGTAATCAGGTGGGGGGGTGTTTTTTGTTATCAGGTGGGGAGGTGTTTTTTGTAATCAGGTGGGGAGGTGTTTTTTTGTAATCAGGTGGGGAGGTGTTTTTTTGTAATCAGGTGGGGAGGTGTTTTTTTGTAATCAGGTGGGGAGGTGTTTTTTTAATGAATAAAGTAACACTAGTGATCCAGCCTTGAGTTGTATGGACTGATTTTAGGACCAGTGGACTAGACTGTGTCTACATTACAAACGTTGTCGCGGTTGCAAATGAGAACTTGTTCTCAACTTAAATAAAGTTATTTGCCTCAAAGCAACATCTGCAACTCTTTGAGGAGATAAAAAGTTGACCAACTGAGGTTAAATATTTGACAGATGATGCTAGCCCCACCTCTGCAACAAGTTCCCTGGCAGCTCTCCCAGCTACATTGGGGTCACTGTGAGCTGTGGTTGTCTGTAATATGACAGCACGTGGTCAAGATAAGCCTATGGTCAGTATAGTTCACCAAGGTCGATGTGACCTTGATTAGCCAATGTCAGATAATAACAAGTAGACAAGAGTGTACTTCAGCCAGAAGATGCTATGGCATCTTACTGTGTAATATTTGTAACATTGCCTGTGTCTGTGTGTGTGGTGTGTGTGTGTGTGTGTGTGTGTGTGTGTGTGTGTGTGTGTGTGTGTGTGTGTGTGTGTGTGTGTGTGTGTGTGTGTGTGTGTGTGTGTGTGTGTGTGTGTGTGTGTGTGTGTGTGTGTGTGTGTGTGTGTGTGTGTGTGTGTGTGTGTGTGTGTGTGTGATGTTGCCAAATTGAATCTCCAGTCCTTTCAGCTCCAGGAAATATTAACCCATTCTCAGCTTGCTTTCTCTCTTTCTCTTTTTCTTTCTCTCTTTCTTTCTCTCATTCTTTCGCTCTTTTTTTCATTCTTTCTATCTCTCTCTATCTTTCATTCTTTCTCTCTCTCTCTTTGTTTCTTTGTTTCTTCCTTTCTTTTTCTCTACTTCTTTCTCGACATACCCAATCACAGACATAACACACACACACGCATACCGACACAACACACACAAACACATACACACGCGCACTCACACATACACACATACACTTTCACACTCACTTTAGGTACATATCTACCTCAAATGCCTTATTATTATTATCTATCCTGATTTCTAGTCACTTTACCCTGTCTTCAGGAACATTTCTACCTCAAATACCTTATTATTATTATTATTATTATTATCTATCCTGATGCCTAGTCACTTGACCCTGCCTTCATGTCCATTTCTACCTCAAATACCTTGTATCTCTCTGTACATTGATCTGGTATTGGTACTTCCTGTATATAGCTCCACATTGATCTGGTACGGGTACTTCCTGTATATTGCTCCACAGTGATCTGGTACTGGTACTTCCTGTATATAGCTCCACAGTGATCTGGTACTGGTACTTCCTGTATATAGCTCCACAGTGATCTGGTACTGCTACTTCCTGTGTATAGCTCCACATTGATCTGGTACTGGTACTTCCTGTATATAGCTCCACATTGATCTGGTACTGGTACTTCCTGTATATAGCTCCACATTGATCTGGTACTGGTACTCCTATATATAGCTCCACATTGATCTGGTACTGGTACTTCCTGTATATAGCTCCACATTGATCTGGTACTGGTACTTCCTGTATATAGCTCCACATTGATCTGGTACTGGTACTTCCTGTATATAGCTCCACATTGATCTGGTACTGGTACTCCTATATATAGCTCCACATTGATCTGGTACTGGTACTCCTATATATAGCTCCACATTGATCTGGTACTGGTACTTCCTGTATATAGCTCCACATTGATCTGGTACTGGTACTCCTATATATAGCTCCACATTGATCTGGTACTGGTACTTCCTGTATATAGCTCCACATTGATCTGGTACTGGTACTCCTATATATAGCTCCACATTGATATGTTACTGGTACTATCTGTATATAGCTCCACATTGATCTGGTACTGGTACTTCCTGTATATAGCTCCACATTGATCTGGTACTGGTACTTCCTGTATATAGCTCCACATTGATCTGGTACTGGTACTTCCTGTATATAGCTCCACATTGATATGGTACTGGTACTTCCTGTATATAGCTCCACATTGATCTGGTACTGGTACCTCCTGTATATAGCTCCACGTTGATCTGGTACTGGTACTTCCTGTATATAGCTTCACATTGATCTGGTACTGGTACTTCCTGTATATAGCTCCACGTTGATCTGGTACTGGTACTTCCTGTATATAGCTTCACATTGATCTGGTACTGGTACTTCCTGTATATAGCTCCACATTGATCTGGTACTGCTATATATAGCTACACATTGATCTGGTACAGGTACTATCTGTATGTAGCTCCACATTGATCTGGTACTGGTACTTCCTGTATATAGCTCCACATTGATCTGGTACTGGTACTTCCTGTATACAGCTACACATTGATCTGGTATTGGTACTTCCTGTATATAGCTCCACATTGATCTGGTACTGGTACTTCCTGTATATAGCTCCACATTGATCTGGTACTGGTACTTCCTGTATACAGCTTCATTCTTGTGTATTTTATTCCTCTTGTGTTACTATTGTTTTTGAAACTCTGGATCGTTGGGAAGCATTTCACATTAAAGTCTACACCTGTTGGATTCAGCGAATTTGACAAAATCTTTTTGGGGGATTTGATTTGAATATGCTCCTGGCCCGGAGTGCATGGATGTCACTGAGATACAACGTCAACCAACCCACTATTCATTTAATCCGGATTTGAAAATAGGAGTGAGATTTAAATGCTGGTGGAGCACATTAAATTGATCAAATCTGTCGTTGTGTTCATTGGGTTAGGGAGGACGACGGGCAGGTTCCTGTGTGGACACGCCTGGTGTCGTGTCAGTTGAAACACGAGGCAGCTAATATAGCGCAAGTTGATATGAGAGTGGAGAGCTACTCTCCCACAAGCCTGGCTGGTGTTTAAACCCCCGGAATTCAGACAAACAAAAGGTGTGATTGGTCCGCACTCAAAAAGATGTCTCATAAAGCTTACTTCATTTTTCGATGTAAAAATCAGGGATAGCGTACACAGACGTTTTGGCTTTGCAGCCTTCTTCAGTGTGTAGGAGAGATAGTATTACATGTATAGATTGAGCCCACAAAACACCCCTTGGCATTCCATTTCAGATTCTGTCAAACTGGTGTAGATGTTCTAATGTTTGTTGAACCAAGCAAGACCCATTGATGGTCTCTTCTGCACCGGTGGTCCTGGCTGGTCAAAATGTTGAGGCGAAAGAGGTGCTGTTCTGACAGAGATGGACTGAGGCTAGGCGCTATGGAGGTGCTGTTCTGACAGACATGGACTGAGGCTAGGCACTATAGAGGTGCTGTTCTGACAGACATGGACTGAGGCTAGGCGCTATGGAGGTGCTGTTCTGACAGACATGGACTGAGGCAAGGGGCTATGGAGGTGCTGTTCTGACAGACATGGACTGAGGCTAGGGCGCTATGGAGGTGCTGTTCTGACAGACATGGACTGAGGCGAGGGGCTGTGGAGGTGCTGTTCTGATAGACATGGACTGAGGATAGGGGGCTATGGAGGTGCTGTTCTGACAGACATGGACTGAGGCTAGGCGCTATGGAGGTGCTGTTCTGATAGACATGGACTGAGGATAGGGGGCTATGGAGGTGCTGTTCTGACAGACATGGACTGAGGATAGGGGGCTATGGAGGTGCTGTTCTGACAGACATGGACTGAGGCGAGGCCCTATGGAGGTGCTGTTCTGACAGACATGGACTGAGGCTAGGCGCTATGGAGGTGCTGTTCTGACAGACATGGACTGAGGCGAGGCGCTATGGAGGTGCTGTTCTGACAGACATGGCCCGAGGCTAGGCGCTATGGAGGTGCTGTTCTGACAGACATGGACTGAGGCTAGGGGCTATGGAGGTGCTGTTCTGACAGACATGGACTGAGGCTAGGGCGCTATGGAGGTGCTGTTCTGACAGACATGGACTGAGGCGAGGGGCTTTGAAGGTGCTGTTCTGATAGACATGGAAAGAAGCTAGAGGCTATGGAGGTGCTGTTCTGATAGACATGGACTGAGGATAAGGGCTATGGAGGTGCTGTTCTGACAGACATGGACTGAGGATAAGGGCTATGGAGGTGATGTTCTGACAGACATGGACTGAGGATTGGGGGCTATAGAGGTGCTATTCTGACAGCTCAACTCAGCTCTGCTCAGTGAAGGCATGATGTTTCTGACACTCCCCACCCTGTAGCAATGGACCATGGCCAATTCATCTACGTGGGTGTTTGTGTGTGTGTGTGTGTGTGTGTGTGTGTGTGTGTGTGTGTGTGTGTGTGTGTGTGTGTGTGTGTGTGTGTGTGTGTGTGTGTGTGTGTGTGTGTGTGTGTGTGTGTGTGTGTGTGTGTGTGTGTGTGTGTGTGTGTGTGTGTGTGTGTGTGTGTGTGCGTGTGTGTGTGTGTGAGGTGTATGTGTGTGTACTAGCATGTGTGTTGTGAGGTTTATGCGCTAAAATGCCACCCGATACTGGTTGTTTCTGGGGTTTCTCTTAGTCCTGGGATCAACGTGAGCTGTTCAGGATCTCTCTTAGTCCTGGGATCACAGTGACCTGTTCAGGACCTCTCTTAGTCCTGGGATCACAGTGAGCTGTTCAGGTAGAAGGTAAGGTAAGACGCAGGTCTAATAAGTCTTCTCCCTGCCTCATCCTCCTCCACCACTCACACTACTAACCATCCCCCTCTCCTGATATGGTTCAGTTCTCTCAAATGCCTTGACTTTACTCTGTCTCTCTCTCTCTCTCTCTCTCAATTCAATTCAATTCAATTCAATTCAAGGGCTTTATTGGCATGGGAAACATGTGTTAACATTGCCAAAGCAAGTGAGGTAGACAACATACAAAGTGAATATATAAGGTGAAAAACAACAAAAATGAACAGTAAACATTACACATACAGAAGTTTCAAAACAGTAAAGACATTACAAATGTCATATCATATATATATATATATATATATATATATATATATATATATACAATGTACAATGTCTCTCTCTCTCTCTCACTCTCTCTCTCATATGGACCTTTGTTTTGCTGCTCTGTGGTGTTTTCATGTCCTACTGTATCCTCTCAGTGTGTGTCAATGAGTTCATCATGGCCCCTCTTTATCAAGCCCAGAGGGGGGTTTCTGCTGTATTTCTCCTCTCTGACACACTCAGCCCTTAATGTAAACAACACTACTGGGATCTAACCACTGAGAATGTGCTGAGACAATAGTTACTTACTTTTCCTCCTGATTCTCAGAGAATAAAGTCATATGTGGTGGGTGTATCACAACTCGCTCATACTGTGCATGCGAAGAGAATGTCCTGGAACTAATCTGAGAGTGTATTCACTAACTCATTAGGATGACGGTCCACTTTACTCATGATGCAGTGTACTTGTCAGTACTAAATTGGCCAATATGGCAGCTCCAGTCCAGTAACACTAACCTCAAATCAGCAGGAGAAGGCAGGGATCTGCACGCAAGGCCCAGGCAGGACAGCCAAGGAGAGCACAGCAGGGGAAGAACTAGACATCAGATCTGAACAGGAGAGAGAGAGAGAGAGAGAGAGAGAGAGAGAGAGAGAGAGAGAGAGAGAGAGAGAGAGAGAGAGAGAGAGAGAGAGGAGAAAAGAGGGGAGAAGAGAGAGAGTAGAGAAGAGGAGAGGAGAAGAGGGGAGAGGAGATAGAAGAGGAGAGAGAGGACAGAGAGGAGAGAGAGAGAGGCGAGATAGGGGAGAGAGAGGTAGCGAGAAAGAGAGGAGAGAGAGAGGATAGAGAGGAGAGAGAGAGAAGAGAGAGGAGAGGAGAAAGAGAGAGGTGAGATAATTATTTGAACATCTAACAAGAAAAGAGACTAAACGCAAGTGTCATGCTTTGTATCCAAACTTGGCTCTTTCTTGAAACTGCAAAGTGTGAAACTGCAAAGACTCTTGGAATACATTGAATTTCCGTTCACTTAAAAAAAAAACTTATTTAAAAAAAAAAAAACTTATTTAAAAAATACTGCTTTCTCAGAATAGGCAGGATTGCATGTCTAAAGAGTTTTCCAACATGTCACAAGATTTTCCAAGAAAATATGGATCCTACTGGAAAGACAAGCTTCTTGGCTGAGCCCATCACTTACTGCTCTGCTGGTTCTTTCTCTCACTTTCTGAACTTTGAACTTGTGGTCAAGTTGTCCTTGGTGGTGCATGATGAGATGATTGATAGCTGCATTTGAGATTTGGTTTTAATACATGAAAAGCCAAACATTGTCTCATTTCATACTATCTGTGTCAGGCTGTCTGAACCCGTTAACCCCCCAAAAAACAACTCCAGTTTCATAGGGAACACTATTGTTTTTTGGAGTTCTGTAGTTTGATGACAAGTTTCAACATACAGAAACCTGGATTTGATACTTTTACTGCTGTATACCTGAAGAAATGTTATCCTGGAAATTGAACAAAACATCATAGTATTTATTGTAGATAACAGATGTAGAATCTTAATTTGATCACCTTGTTGCAAGAGAACTTTCACTTTCAGCATCTGAAGTTTCAGATTTGTTTTTCCCTTGCAAAAAATATAAATTAATTATAATCCACATTTCCTGATTCTGCAGGATTATTTTCCTTCTGTAGCAAACTGGCTCAAATTAAGATCCTACATCTGCAGAAAACCCTGGAAACTTTGTGCTGATTAAAATCCCTAAGGTAGTGCATGAGAACATGGGTGACTTGGTTTCAACCACCATGAAATGGCTTTGGGGCCAGATATGCCCTAATTACAGCTGACTCAACCTGCCGCTCAGAGCTACCCTGTGTGTGTGTGTGTGTGTGTGTGTGTGTGTGTGTGTGTGTGTGTGTGTGTGTGTGTGTGTGTGTGTGTGTGTGTGTGTGTGTGTGTGTGTGTGTGTGTGTGTGTGTGTGTGTGTGTGTGTGTGTGTGTGTGTGCGTGTGTGTAGACTTGTTTAACGATACAGAAGTCCCCACAAGAATAGTAAACAAACAAGAATTGTAAACACATTTTGTTAGTCCCCACAAGGTCAAATGCTCTTTCTATGGGGTTTAGGGTTAGAATTAGTGTTAGATTTACGTTAAGGATTAGTTTTAGGGTTAGGGTTAGGTTTAGGGTTAGGGAAAATAGGAGTTTGAATGGGACATGATTGTGTGTCCCCAGAAGGTTAGTTACACAAGACTGTGTGTTTGTGTGTGTGTGTGTGTGTGTGTGTGTGTGTGTGTGTGTGTGTGTGTGTGTGTGTGTGTGTGTGTGTGTGTGTGTGTGTGTGTGTGTGTGTGCGTGTGTGCGTGTGCGTGTGCGTGTGCGTGTGTGTGTGTAAAATATGCTGAGTTGTTATTTTTTTCTCCAGTGTTCCTCTTTTACATTCTCTCCCTGTCTCTCAACCCTCCCCACACCATCCTCACCGGTTACTGTCTCTCTCAACCCTCCCCACACCATCCTCACTGGTTACTGTCTCTCTCAACCCTCCCCACACCATCCTCACCGGTTACTGTCTCTCTCAACCCTCCCCACACCATCCTCACTGGTTACTGTCTCTCTCAACCCTCCCCACACCATCCTCACCGGTTACTGTCTCTCTCAACCCTCCCCACACCATCCTCACCAGTTACTGTCTCTCTCAACCCTCCCCACACCATCCTCACCGGTTACTGTCTCTCTCAACCCTCCTCCACACCATCCTCACTGGTTACTGTCTCTCTCAACCCTCCCCACACCATCCTCACCGGTTACTGTCTCTCTCAACCCTCCTCCACACCATCCTCACCGGTTACTGTCTCTCTCAACCCTCCCCACACCGTCCTCACTGGTTACTGTCTCTCTCACCCCTCCCCACACCATCCTCACCGGTTACTGTCTCTCTCAACCCTCCTCCACACCATCCTCACTGGTTACTGTCTCTCTCAACCCTCCTCCACACCATCCTCACCGGTTACTGTCTCTCTCAACCCTCCTCCACACCATCCTCACTGGTTACTGTCTCTCTCAACCCTCCCCACACCATCCTCACCGGTTACTGTCTCTCTCAACCCTCCTCCACACCATCCTCACTGGTTACTGTCTCTCTCAACCCTCCCCACACCATCCTCACCGGTTACTGTCTCTCTCAACCCTCCTCCACACCATCCTCACCGGTTACTGTCTCTCTCAACCCTCCTCCACACCATCCTCACCGGTTACTGTCTCTCTCAACCCTCCTCCACACCATCCTCACTGGTTACTGTCTCTCTCAACCCTCCTCCACACCTTCCTCACTGATTACTGTCTCCCTCAACCCTCCTCCACACCTTCCTCACTGGTTACTGTCTCTCTCAACCCTCCTCCACACCATCCACACTGGTTACTGTCTCTCAACCCTCCTCCACACCATCCTCACTGGTTGCTGTCTCTCTCAAATCTCCCCCACACCATCCTCACCGGTTACTGTCTCTCTCATATCTCCCCCACACCATCCTCACCGGTTACTGTCTCTCTCAAATCTCCCCCACACCATCCACACTGGTTACTGTCTCTCTCAAATCTCCCCCACACCATCCTCACCGGTTACTGTCTCTCTCATATCTCCCCCACACCATCCTCACCGGTTACTGTCTCTCTCAAATCTCCCCCACACCATCCACACTGGTTACTGTCTCTCTCAAATCTCCCCCACACCATCCTCACTGGTTACTGTCTCTCTCAACCCTCCTCCACACCATCCTCACTGGTTACTGGTTGGTGGCACTGGTTCCAACTAGGTATAGCCAGGAGCTTCACTTTTTGACAAGAATCTGTTTGCATAACTGAAAGTCTAAGACGTTGCAATAAAAATGTAATGAACCTATTCTGGATATGTTTGACCCTGTCTTGATGAAACCACGTGTAATTTCTTGGTTTACACATAAGCACTGAATCATATACTATCAAATTTGTTAAACAAGCAACCATTGTATACCAGGTTGCACCCTTTAATCATGTGTGTGGATAAAAAGGATAAATATGTCAGAGGAGAATTCTCATAAAATAACACTACTTATTTAGTGGTATTTGACTGCAGCGTAATATATCATGTTGAGGGTGAATCACCTTCCTTCAGGACATTTGGCCTCTGTCATCAGAAAGAATGTACCTGGAACCAAAAGTATGTGATTAAAGGGGGGATGTGTACAGATGCAACACCGTGTCCTGGTGTCACATATTGAACTATGGAGAAATAATAGTGTGTTGACTGTTTACTGTTTCACTGATACCAATATCATTCAATGGTACAACAGACTGTCTTATCCAAGAGATATCGTCTTATCCATGAGATAATGTCTTATCAAAGGCCCTGTTGTTTCTCCTTCTAATGCACGTTCGCCAGACGAGGCTGGTGGGAGGAGCTACAAGAGGACAGGCTCATTGTAATGGCTCCAATGGGCTCGATGGAACGGAGTCAAACATGTGGTTTCCATGTGTTTCATTTGTTTGACACCGTTCCGTTTATACTATTAGTCTTAACAATAAGCCCGTCCTGCTATAGGTCCTCCCACCAGAAACATCTACACACACACACACACACACACACACACACACACACACACACACACACACACACACACACACACACACACACACACACACACACACACACACACACACACACACACACACACACACACAAACTCCTCACCAACATTAGAGTGACCTCTGCTGGTGACATTGACCTTTGCATGGTGTTGGTGGGCTGGAAGGTTCCGCTCAGATGAATACCTGACAGTGACAGCCTCTGGAGCTCGGTTGATGTTGAAAAGTGTCAGCAAACTGTCAGGGAAGATTTAACTACCTCTAAATAGTACAAACAATGTCAAATAAGCCAGTTGCCAAAATCTCAGCGTTTTAAGAGCTCCTACTATGCCAGTGACCTTGAAAGTTCTCTATCTTGGCTGTGAGAAAGTACAGAGTGAGAAAACAGAGAAACAAAACAGGAGAAAAGTGAGGGACGAGAGGAGAAGTTTCCACTGATGTGGCAGATCTGCATCTGACCGATTCTGCAAGTTTAGACACAGAAAGGAGATTGGATAGATACGCTAGTGTCACATCGGACATTCTGCAACAACACACACACACTTATACACCTACACACACACACACACACACACACACACACACACACACACACACACACACACACACACACACACACACACACACACACACACACACACACACACACATGTACACAAACACACCTACACACACACACACACACACACACACACACACACACACACACACACACACACACACACACACACACACACACACACACACACACACACACACACACACACACACACACACACACACACACGCACACACACACACACATACACACACGCACACACACATTGTACAGGTAGACAGACAGACATGATGATGACCTGAAGACAGGAGGCTCTTATCAGCTGTTGCTGAGTCAGTGTTATGTTGTGAATAGGGCACCATAACAAAGATCAGGAGCCTGTCATGTTGTGTTTTTAGACTGCCAGTAATTAGTATTACCTGCTTCCCTCAGTTTGACTCGCAGTCCCTTCAATCACAGTGGCACTGTGTGAGGATGTTTTAAACATGTCTATGGATGGATTCATCATCTCTCCACACTACAGTGTGTACCTACAGTACTGTACCATCCTGGGATGACATTCCAGTTGGCAGGAGGAAGCCCATCTGTCATGAAGGACATAAAATGTTTCCTCACTTGGCATATCACTCCTCTCTCACATAGTTTGTTCTGCACAGTAGAGATATTGATGTAGGCTACTGCTACAACTCCTTCTTGAAGGCTATATGAATTGCATTGTAACTGGACATTCCTTTGTTGAGTGGTGAACCAGTTACTTGGTTTATGGACAAAATGACCTCACAGTGTGCAGCCTGCCAGCCTCTACCTTGTCTGTCTCAATAAAGATGATGTGTGTTCTACTGTTATTTCACTCTCTGCAGTCATCAATGATGTCATTAACTCCAACTTCTGTTATGTTGCTGTTGCGATAACACATTTTTGCATTTCCATGGTGATATTCGGGCAATTTTCTCCCAGCAAGCTGGCAAACACCTTAACGTGGTTCTGAACAAATATGTACTCCATGAATGCAGCTTTTATTGAGTGGAATACTGCATGTGCTACTTCTTAAGGCTTCCCATGAACCCCTGACCCAACATGAATGTCAGTTCCTATTACCTGGGATTTCCATTTAACTTAGCCCTCCAACTGTCTTTTCTCCCAGCAGGGCTTTACCAAGTGTTCTGTGCCAGGCTGTGCCAGTGACACACACACACACACACACACACACACACACACACACACACACACACACACACACACACACACACACACACACACACACACACACACACACACACACACACACACTGCATCACAGTGCTAGAGGTGTCACTCCAGACCTGGGTTTGATCCCAGGATGTGTCGCATCTGGCCATGACCGGGAGAACCATGATGCGGCACACAATTGGCCCAGTGTCGTCCGGGTTAGGAGAGGGTTTGGCCAGTCGGGATGTCCTTGTCCCATTGCACTCTAGTGACTCCTTGTGGCGGGAAGAGTGCATGCACGCTGACTTCGGTCACCAGTTGTACGATGTTTCCGCCAACACATTGGTGCGGTTGTCTTCCAGGTTAAGTGAGCAGTGTGACAAGAAGCAGTGCGGCTTGGCAGGGTCGTGTTTCAGTGGACGCATGGCTCTCGACCTTCGCCTCTTCCGAGTCCATATGGGAGTTGCAGCAATGGGACAAGATTGGAACTACCAATTGGGGAGAAAAAGGGGTAAAACATTTTTTTAAATGTGCTCTCGATTGGGCAAATGCTAACCGGACTAAAGTAGCCAAATGTTCCAAAATGTCTATCAGTAGTGTATCGTACAATACAATTTCAAAGTATTCTGGTGCAGAGCCCGTGATCTAGGGTTAAGGCTCCCGGTTCAATTCCTGCACCCCACTGTTTCCAACTGTCTAAATAAAGTGTCTAATGTACAAATGATACATTTAAAAAGAGTGAAGAAGCCTGCATCCTCATCCTTTCTCTACATCCTCTGGAGACAAATACAACAGTGGCTGCTAATAATTACCAAGAAATATTAGCCTTTTGTGGGAGATACTCGATAGCAGTAGTATCCAAAGCAAATAGTGAACTGGCAGTAATGGTGCCCTGACTGTATACCAGATCCAGGCCCATTCGAGAGACCCAGAGAGAAAGAGAGAGAGAGGGAGAAGGCAGAGAGAAGAGAGAGAGAAAGGCAGAGAGAAAGAGTCAGAGAGAGAGAGCGAGAGCCAGAGAGAGAGAGAAGGCAGAGAGAGAGCGAGAAGGCAGAGAGAGACTGAGTCATACACTTACTATTAGTATGATATCTCCTCATTTCGTCATGCCAATGGCATGGTCATTTCTAATGGGTTATATAAGCGGACTGGTGTGGGGGAGCCTGTCAACTCTAACACACCTAACATTGTATAATGTATGCAATAATACATAGAGAAAGTGGAAGGAGCTCACTCACTGTCATCATCAGTATATAGGACTACATAACCTGAGCCAATATAAGATGTTTGTATTTTGACAACCAGGAATAGTTTTGTCTATACCCTTGCAGAGTGTGCAGAGGTAGCCTAGTGGTTAGAGTGTTGGACTAGTAACTGAAAGGTTGCAAGATTGAATCCCTGAGCTGACAAGGTAAAAATCTGTCGTTCTGCCCCTGAACAAGGCAGTTAACCCACTGTTCCTAGGCCATCATTGAAAATTAGAATTTGTTCCTAACTGACTTGCCTTGTTTAAATAAAGGTGAAAAAGGAAAAAAGGAAGTGTGTTGCAAGATACTGATTTGTGTATGAAGTTTGTATTTGTCTAACAAGGTGGTGAATTTTACAAGTTTGGAAAGGATGACCGTTAGCAGCAGGTGTCCATATCCAACCAGTCATTTGCTCCCATCACACACATATCCATTTTTTTGTAGAAAAATATTTGGTTTAATTAGGGGTACCTCCAACAAAGTCCGTATGTAACGTCCATCCATGTCTGAGGACGCCGGGAGATGACGTGGAACTCGGCAACTAGGGGCAACAGTGAACGCTGTTACCTTCAAGTAGGTTTCAGTTTGACTTTTGCTATCCCAAACCTTAACCCTTACCTTAACCATTCAGAGTTAATGCCTAACCTTAACCATTCAGAGTTAATGCCTAAGCTTAAGATTTAGGGACAAATGCCTAAGCTTAACCTTAAACACTTTGAAATTTGATGTTTGCAACAACTTCAAAATTTGATATTTGAGAACGACGCATGACCGTCTAATTCTGACGTGAGACTGTGAAAGCTAGTTGACCTCCAATGGCCCAAACCATCAATTTACAGCTTAAAACCCGTGAGGAAGGCAGCCCTAAATGACCACACATTACTGTACATAAGCATCAGCCTTTGTGGTTTCCTATAAATAACCATTATACCTGGAACATTCACTGCAAACCAAAGAAAAGGACATCCTGTGTGTGTGTGTGTGTGTGTGTGTGTGTGTGTGTGTGTGTGTGTGTGTGTGTGTGTGTGTGTGTGTGTGTGTGTGTGTGTGTGTGGAAATGTGAAAGATCAATGATGTAAAGTTACTAAGTAAAAATACTTTGAAGTATTACTTAGAGTAAGTCATTTTTGGGGTGTATCTGTACTTTACTACTTACAGTACACGTCCATCAACAGGGCACTCTAGTCCATCCTAGTATGGAAGACAAAACACCCATACACACACAAGTTTTTCACCTTTGGGTAATTGTCTGGCCTGTCTGTGTCCTTCCACCTCACACATCGCACAGGAATGTATCATCTTCTCTCCCTGGTGGAGAGGCAAACCCTGTCTTCCTTTCTTGAAATTTGCTGTGGCCAAAACATCTGGCCTCTCAGAAACGGCAACAGACACTTCTCATCCCACTGAGCCCAACTCTCCTCCTCTCCTCTCCCTCCTCAGACCTCATGTCTAAATGTTGGTTTTAGTCGCACTACCGTTCAACGTCTCCTAAATCAACATGGAAAACCTCACGCTCTGAAAACAAACTCAGAACTTCGCTTTCTACTGTAAATCCTCTTCCATCTTCGTTGTTTGTTTTTACCAGTGCTTCATTTAGTTGGTTTCTGTACCAGAGGAAGTGCATTTACAGCATACAGTGGGGCAAAAAAGTATTTAGTCAGCCACCAATTGTGCAAGTTCTCCCACTTAAAAAGATGAGAGAGGCCTGTAATTTTCATCATAGGTACACTTCAACTATGACAGACAAAATGAGAAAAAAAATCCAGAAAATCACATTGTAGGATTTTTAATGAATTTATTTGCAAATTATGGTGGAAAATAAGTATTTGGTCACCTACAATACTTTTTTGCCCCACTGTAGCTAATTCCTCGTCTTAGACTTGGAATGTCAACTGTCGTCCATAGACTGGAAGCAGCTGTTTGGTTAACACGTAAGTACAGTACTGACGTTGGAAGGCAGGTGTTGACAACCAGGGTATGATACCATTAAGTTAGGGCCCGAGTATCAAATCGCACCTTATTTAATTCATAGTGCACTAATTTGAAGTAGTGCACTTCATAGGGAATTTGGTGAAATTTGGGATGAAACCTAGGATACATTTCCTGACGTTTCACCTCCAAAATTAAACAACTTGGTTGAAATCTCCATGGCTTGGCCCCTGAGGGCCGGACTAGAACCAAGCCAAGGGCCACTCCCTAAACAACGGCACGGCCCGCCAGGGAACACAAACAGAGAGCAACGTTGCAGCTGCACACTTCGAGCAGCACTCTGAAGGACTGGCCTCCAACATAACCTGTGTTAAAGTCCTAGTGCACACTTCCAACAGCACTCTGAAGGCCTGGCCTCCAACATAACCTGTGTTAAAGTCCTAGTGCACACTTCCAACAGCACTCTGAAGGACTGGCCTCCAACATAACCTGTGTTAAAGTCCTAGTGCACACTTCCAACAGCACTCTGAAGGCCTGGCCTCCAACATAACCTGTGTTAAAGTCCTAGTGCACACTTCCAACAGCACTCTGAAGGACTGGCCTCCAACATAACCTGTGTTAAAGTCCTAGTGCACACTTCCAACAGCACTCTGAAGGCCTGGCCTCCAACATAACCTGTGTTAAAGTCCTAGTGCACACTTCCAACAGCACTCTGAAGGACTGGCCTCCAACATAACCTGTGTTAAAGTCCTAGTGCACACTTCCAACAGCACTCTGAAGGCCTGGCCTCCAACATAACCTGTGTTAAAGTCCTAGTGCACACTTCCAACAGCACTCTGAAGGCTTGGCCTCCAACATAACCTGTGTTAAAGTCCTAGTGCACACTTCCAACAGCACTCTGAAGGACTGGCCTCCAACATAACCTGTGTTAAAGTCCTAGTGCACACTTCCAACAGCACTCTGAAGGACTGGCCTCCAACATAACCTGTGTTAAAGTCCTAGTGCACACTTCCAACAGCACTCTGAAGGACTGCCTCAAGAGTACTACTCTCTCTCAATTCAATTTCAATTTTAAGGGCTTTATTGGCATGGGAAACATATGTTTACATTGTCAAAGCAAGTGAAGTAGATAATAAGCAAAAGTTAAAAAAAAAAAAAAATAAACAGTTAACATTACACTCACAGAAGTTCCAAAAGAATGAAGACAGTTCAAATGTCATATTATGTTTATATACAGTGTTGTAACGATGTACAAATGGTTAAAGTACAAAAGGGAAAATAAATAAACATAAATATGGGTTGTATTTACAATGGTGTTTCTTCTTCACTGGTTGCCCTTTTCTATTGGCAACAGGTCACAAATCTTGCTGCTGTGATGGCACATTGTGGTATTTTACCCAGTAGATGGGAGTTTATCAAAATTGGGTTTGTTTTCAAATTCTTTGTGGATCTGTGTAATCTGAGGGAAATATGTGTCTCTAATATGGTCATACATTGGGCAGGAGGTTAGGAAGTGCAGATCAGTTTCCACCTCATTTGGTGGCCAGTGAGCACATAGCCTGTCTTCTCTTGAGAGCCAGGTCTGTCTACGGCGGCCTTTCTCAATAGCAAGGCTATGCTCACTGAGTCTGTACATCTCTCTCTCTCCCTGTGAGGTTTCTGTGTACACTTCTCTAGAGGGTCTCTATCAGTTGTAGGTTTATTGAGGCCTTTTTCAGAGCTATTTTGAATGAAAAAGATAGGTACCAACACACTGCAAAAGGCTGCACAGCTGAAACGTCTGTGTACGCTGTCCCTGACGCAGTGGGGGGGGGGGGAATATATATATATTCAAAGTTAAGTTTATGCGATATACTTTTTGCTTATCTGAACTCACAGATTTTATGCAACAACCAAACTTCTGGGAGAGCGCGATGTTCTCCTTCTGAAGAGCTGTAGACATGAACTTAAATTTGCATAGTTGATGATCATATTGTCATCAGGCAGACCCCTTCATACAGAGCAACATTTTTACTCCAATCATGTATTGCCCTTTGTCTAACCGTAAGGTAGTGTATTTATGTTATTGGACCCTAAGAGTTGCCATGCATCCCTCCTCTTCACGGTGTGTTTTCAAGTACGTACGTAATCAGAGACAATTTCAACATGATCTGATCGGTAGATGACAGACATGGACAGCAAATGTATGCAACTATGCATGTGAATCAAAAACAAACGTACATTTGTGTTCAGAAAAAGCAATAACAGTGCAGTATGACTTGAAGATGTTGAGTGTGACACAGTTTTGCTCAATGGGACTTTCAGGAACACCCAGGACGGCCATCTTTCTTCTCATTTAGGCTTTGCTGAGAAGAACGTCCGTGTTGTGCATCACTCAGAGCATTTGCAAAAAAATATTCTGTGAATGCAGGTTTGAACCGTTGCTCTGTGGTCTATCCATTGCAGTTGTCAGTTGAGAAACGGTAGGATTGCAGGATTGCAACATTGTAAGGCTCTGTCAAAATAGTTTTTACAGCTTGAGGGCTGAATAGGATTTACACACCTGAAGGGAGTGGAAGGGATTGTTGGACTTTTGCAAATCAAACAATAAAAACGATGGTTCATTGATACTTCTCTTTCTGGATTTTCCCTCCCTCCTCCCCTCCCCCCCCGGACAGCCCAGCAGCAGTTCCCCTCTGTTAAGCCATGGGCCAGGGTCCCAGGCCGCAACACTGCTCTTAGGTAATTCCAGTTGTCCATCTGGACAAACCGGACAAAGGCTTGGGAGGGATTCCACGGTCCGACATCTCCTTCCCCCCTCCCACCCTATTGCTCCCCACCACATCCCCCTTTTCCTTGAAACATTTTTGTCATCCATCAGCATGCTGTCACTGACCGTTGCTCCTGTGTTTCCTGAAGCAGGGTTGGTTCTAATACACTGTGTTCTTACTGCATCTGGCCTGTCAGAGAGACTCACACTGCTGGCCTTGCAGGAACACTATCAAAATACACATTACACGCCACGGCAGAATCTTAGGCGACTGGGGAGCTAATAACTCCTCTGATAATAAATATTTGGAGCCCGGAGGTGGAACAATGTGTGTATCTGAAGTACGCGGGATTTGTCTTATCGCTGCTGTTCATCACTTCTCATTCCCAACACGGGGGCAAATATATCTGTCTGTCCACTGTTCTGAGGAGTAATCGTATTAGAACAGTTGGGACAAGATGTATGGCTCATGTTAAGAAGGGAAGACAAACCGATACAGAGTTGGAGATGGAGCACCCGGTCTATTGGGTGGTTGAATTATTTCAGGCGTTCTTATGTAGACGATGTATTAATCTGAAGAGCACTTCCCACTGGGCACATACTGGTTGAATCA
Source organism: Oncorhynchus keta (assembly GCF_023373465.1). Classification (NCBI taxonomy): domain Eukaryota; kingdom Metazoa; phylum Chordata; class Actinopteri; order Salmoniformes; family Salmonidae; genus Oncorhynchus; species Oncorhynchus keta. Next base: position 40,025 of record NW_026280101.1, on the reverse strand, counting down.
ACATTGTTTCCACGTCATTTCAATAAAATTCCTTCAATTCCTTCTGACTAGTACTGACATCTTAATGCCTTACTCTTCCTCTTTAGAAGTCTGTGGAGAGAGAGAGAGAGAGAGAGAGAGAGAGAGAGAGAGAGAGAGAGAGAGAGAGAGAGAGACAGAGAGAGAGAGACAGAGAGAGAGAGACCGAGAGAGAGAGACCGAGAGAGAGAGACCGAGAGAGAGAGACCGAGATAGACAGAGAGACACCGAGATAGAGACAGAGAGAGAGAGAGAGAGACCGAGAGAGACAGAGAGACACCGAGATAGAGACAGAGAGAGAGAGAGACCAAGCTAGAGACAGAGAGACAGAGACCGAGATAGAGACAGAGAGAGAGAGAGACAGAGAGACACCGAGATAGAGACAGAGAGAGAGAGAGACCAAGCTAGAGACAGAGAGAGAGAGAGAGAGAGAGACCGAGATAGAGACAGAGAGAGAGAGAGAGACAGAGAGAAAGAAAGAGAGAGAGAGACAGAGAGAAAGAAAGAGAGAGAGAGACCGAGATAGAGACAGAGAGAGAGAGAGACAGAGAGAAAGAAAGAGAGTTCTCCATCTGTTGACTTCATCCTGGAAAAGCGATGGATCTGTTGGAGAGGAAAGGGGAAAACAGCAGAGGACAGGAAACAATATCATACTTGTAACATCCCCAGAGTATGTTCTGCTGTCAGAGCAAATCTTTTCTGGGTGCTTCATTGTGGATATGGATGAGGTGCAGATGTTTCTCTTGGATGTAGGTCTGAATGTGTCTTTGTTCATGTCTTCTAGTATATACTGTTGCGAGGGAAATGAAAACCCTATAATGTTTTATGTGCACAGACTTCATAGACATTAAATCACAACGTCATGGTTTACAACCCACCAAAGAGGTTCTGGAACGCAGCACCCAGCACAGCAGATTCTATCCTCCTCAGCAAGCCAATGAATACGGAATTCATGTTTTCTCTGTTATGGTTGCCGTCCTCTATATCAACGATGGTTGCTATGAGCACAAATCAAGTATTTCTCTCTCTCTAGATTGAATCTACAGCCCTGCACCTATGCTACCCACTACTAGGAGCCTTCTATACCCTGATTATTTTATAGCACTAATTATAGGGTATAAAACAAGAGATGTATTGTGGTCGTGGGGAGATTCCATATGCATTAACTACTGTAGATACTTCTTTGCAGTAGATACCACTGACTCCACAATTACTATTTTATAGAGCTAGCATTTACCCTCCTAACTAACTTGCAAGGAGGGGAAAAGCAACAATTCTGACTAAATCAGAGGAAGGATGAGCTGTGTCCCAGGCCAGGTTCTGCTGGAGTCAGAGGAAGGAGGAGCTGTGTCCCAGGCCAGGTTCTGCTGGAGTCAGAGGAAGGAGGAGCTGTGTCCCAGGCCAGGTTCTGCTGGAGTCAGAGGAAGGAGGAGCTGTGTCCCAGGCCAGGTTCTGCTGGAGTCAGAGGAAGGAGGAGCTGTGTCCCAGGCCAGGTTCTGCTGGAGTCAGAGGAAGGAGGAGCTGTGTCCCAGGCCAGGTTCTGCTGGAGTTAGAGGAAGGAGGAGCTGTGTCCCAGGCCAGGTTCTGCTGGAGTTAGAGGAAGGAGGAGCTGTGTCCCAGGCCAGGTTCTGCTGGAGTCAGAGGAAGGAGGAGCTGTGTCCCAGGCCAGGTTCTGCTGGAGTTAGAGGAAGGAGGAGCTGTGTCCCAGGCCAGGTTCTGCTGGAGTCAGAGGAAGGAGGAGCTGTGTCCCAGGCCTGGTTCTGCTGGAGTCAGAGGAAGGAGGAGCTGTGTCCCAGGCCAGGTTCTGCTGGAGTCAGAGGAAGGAGGAGCTGTGTCCCAGGCCAGGTTCTGCTGGAGTCAGAGGAAGGAGGAGCTGTGTCCCAGGCCAGATTCTGCTGGAGTCAGAGGAAGGAGGAGCTGTGTCCCAGGCAAGGTTCTGCTGGAGTCAGAGGAAGGAGGAGCTGTGTCCCAGGCCTGGTTCTGCTGGAGTCAGAGGAAGGAGGAGCTGTGTCCCAGGCCTGGTTCTGCTGGAGTCAGAGGAAGGAGGAGCTGTGTCCCAGGCCAGGTTCTGCTGGAGTCAGAGGAAGGAGGAGCTGTGTCCCAGGCCAGGTTCTGCTGGAGTTAGAGGAAGGAGGAGCTGTGTCCCAGGCCAGGTTGTGCTGGAGTCAGAGGAAGGAGGAGCTGTGTCCCAGGCCAGGTTCTGCTGGAGTTAGAGGAAGGAGGAGCTGTGTCCCAGGCCAGGTTCTGCTGGAGTCAGAGGAAGGAGGAGCTGTGTCCCAGGCCTGGTTCTGCTGGAGTCAGAGGAAGGAGGAGCTGTGTCCCAGGCCAGGTTCTGCTGGAGTCAGAGGAAGGAGGAGCTGTGTCCCATGCCTGGTTCTGCTGGAGTCAGAGGAAGGAGGAGCTGTGTCCCAGGCCAGGTTCTGCTTGAGTCAGAGGAAGGAGGAGCTGTGTCCCAGGCCTGGTTCTGCTGGAGTCAGAGGAAGGAGGAGCTGTGTCCCAGGCCTGGTTCTGCTGGAGTCAGAGGAAGGAGGAGCTGTGTCCCAGGCCTGGTTCTGCTGGAGTCAGAGGAAGGAGGTGCTGTGTCCCAGGCCTGGTTCTGCTGGAGTCAGAGGAAGGAGGAGCTGTGTCCCAGGCCAGGTTCTGCTGGAGTCAGAGGAAGGAGGAGCTGTGTCCCAGGCCAGGTTCTGCTGGAGTCAGAGGAAGGAGGAGCTGTGTCCCAGGCCTGGTTCTGCTGGAGTCAGAGGAAGGAGGAGCTGTGTCCCAGGCCTGGTTCTGCTGGAGTCAGAGGAAGGAGGAGCTGTGTCCCAGGCCAGGTTCTGCTGGAGTCAGAGGAAGGAGGAGCTGTGTCCCAGGCCTGGTTCTGCTGGAGTCAGAGGAAGGAGGAGCTGTGTCCCAGGCCAGGTTCTGCTGGAGTCAGAGGAAGGAGGAGCTGTGTCCCAGGCCTGGTTCTGCTGGAGTCAGAGGAAGGAGGAGCTGTGTCCCAGGCCAGGTTGTGCTGGAGTCAGAGGGGTAAACTGAGCTCCACATCAGGGTGGGCTCCATCCCCTCTGGGAAGCTCTTTGAGCCAGGGTCCAAGTATTCCCTCCTCTGGAAAAGAATGAGGGAGAAAGGAAAGAAAAGACAGAGAGAGGGAGAGCAGGAAAAGGTCTTTCATGTGTGTGGCAGCCGGTCTCAGTAGCCAGGCTTTTCAAAGACCCACATGTGGAGCCTCACCAAAGTCCAATTGCACATCCATCCTTTTTGAAATAACACTTCCGAAACAGTTCTGCGCCCTGTCCAAGTCAAACAGGTCCACAACGATATACTTCCCTAAAACCTGAGACAGAGACGTCATCCAAATACTCTTCAGGTCTGCTGATTTTCACTGCAGAGAGATGTTTAGTGAAATAAAGGAGGGAACAGATACTTTGTGACTTGTATTGTATCAGGTCATTTTACGCAATGGGTCATGTTTGAGTCATTGGGGACTTTTGACAAGTCTTGACAGTTGCACAAAGGGAATTCCATTGTAAAGTTCAGTTTGAAACTATCCTTGTTTTGCTGAGTATTCCAAGGTTCCATTAGGATCTGTATCCAGACCCTGTGGTTAAAAAAAGAAAGAAATATAAACTCAACTCAAATGAAACAGTGACAGGGCATAGATACCGTAGCCAGGACACATAAGAATAGGTTAGTTTCACATGCTAGGCTGTCATCTTGACGTCTGAAGGACATTGGAGCACTGTGCAGACTAACTGTCATACTGAACACGGCAAGTCTGTCATACGTGCTCCAACAGGCCCAAAGTACGACATTGGCGAACAGCAGTAATTACTGAGAAGTACTGATTTTGGTTTCTGGTTCCATTTTAAAACAAACAACAATAAATAACTGTCACAACGAAGGGTTCATTGATTAACATGACAGACTTTAAAGTGAACGCCATAATTATCCAGGATATGCTTTTATAGGAGGAGCAAATGGAAAGGGCTCTACCAGCCTGTTAACTATGTTAGGACAGTGTTAGTTACACAAGCGAGCCTTATACCAGGAAAGCGCCTACAGAATTTAACCTCTGCTACTTCTAGCTGATTGCATTTCCTGCTTGGAAGTGCAACACATAGGTTGTGCCCTGCTGATCTGGGGTGTCAGCTGATTAATGGGTCAGCTCCGTGGACAGTGACATCATCCATTCAACCATGGTTGTTCATTCCTGCAGTGTGGCCTGATACACTGACCCCCTCCTCTGTGAAGTGATCATAATGTTGTAAAAATACTTTGAAGTACTACTTATTAAGTCGTTTTGGGGGGTATCTGTACTTTTACTTCATTACATTCCTAAAGAAAATAATGTACTTTTTACTCCATACATTTTCCCTGACACCCAAAAGTACTCGTTACATTTTGAATGCTTAGCAGGACAGGAAAATTACACTCATCAAGAGAACATCCTACTGCCACTGATCTGGTGGACTTACCGAACACAAATGCTGAGTTTGTAAATTATGTCTGAGTGTGCCCCTGGCTATCCGTACATTTAAAAAATGATATATAGTTTTACTTTGATACTAAATAAGTATATTTTAGCAATTCCATTTACTTTTGATACTTAAGTATATTTACAACCAAATACTTTAAGACTTTTACTCAAGTAGTATTTTACTGGGTGACTTTCACTTTTATTTATGTCATTTTCTATTAAGGTATCTTTACTTTCACTTAAGTAGGACAATGGGGTACTTTTTCCACCAGTGCATAATGCAACACAGCTGGGACGGTTGTTTTCAACAGGTGAGCTGCCAACGAACTGAGAATAAGTCAATGTCTCTGGAGGATTGGAGAAGAAGAACACAGTAACGAGGACTTTTAAACACAGAGTAGAGGAGAGAGGAGATTCAAAACAGAACCAGGGTTTGTTGTCGCACAGCAACATTTCATTATCTAATACTTTGATCTCCTGAAAGCAAGTCTAAGAACTGTTTTGACAAGAATCCCCGTTGCCAATGACAGTTGCTGTGACTGTTTGAGTTCTTTATGATTGAACGTTGTCCTAGTTTCTGGGGAGTCTGATTCTTGGATGACTCACTCTCCATCCCTGGATGGAAAAGTGTGGTGAAAATACTTGGTTAACCCCAGAAAAGGAAAACACCCAGGTATGGGTTATGTCCACTCTCTTGGGCCAAACTCAACAGACAGGTTCCATGGAAGACATTTCCCATTTCCTCCATTACTGTCAACACCTTGGATTCATCTATGGCTACTTACTGTTGTAAGTAAGTAAGTAAGTAAGTAAGTAAGCAAGCAGGCAAGTAATTAAGTAATTAGGTAATTAAGTAATTATGAAGAAATGAAAGTGGACCCGACAGCATTTGAACTACTTAGCAAATATGAAAATCATAATATCAGTCAAAAATATCAAATTCCCAGTTGATGTTACAAAACCAACTTCATAAAGATGTCTTAAAAGTAGGTTCTATTTGACTCAATATTCCATGTTGTACAGTAAGACATTGTTGGTAGAATAGATGGATGCAGTTCAATACATGATTAATATAATTCACCAATACATTTCTTGGTAGTCTAAAAAACATTGCTATCAGGTTGTAAATCACAGCTGGTCTGGTACATTGTTTCCTGCCTCCGTTTGGGATGCACTGTTTCAGTTTCAATGACTTAATATATTGGTCAAAAACTGACAATTGTAAATAAGGCTGGGAATGTCAATACAATCAAACTCGCACGGGAAATGATCACAAGTCAGTCATAATGTGGCTAATATGTTAGTGTATCTATTTATATAGCAAGCTAAAAACACAGACCCTGACTTTAGCTAGCTTCTAGGAGGACCTCATTGGAGAAGTTGGTGAGTGACTGACTTTTTTCCCCTCACACCGTTTGGTGTGAGGCTACACATCTAAAGAGCCAGGTGGCTAAACAGCGAGAGAGCCAGGTGTCAATTGGTTAGCTAGCAAGAAATGTGAATCGCCTTGTTAGCTAGCTAGCTATGCTGAATGACTGTTATCCAGTTAACATATCTCTTGCGTTCGCAAATGAACTCTGGCTAGCTATCTACTCCAATGTCAGAGCACTCTTGTCTGAGTGTGTACATTTACCAACGTGCAAACCCGTTGAATATGTCAGTAAATGCAGACCAAAAAAGTTAGAGTTTGCCGCGAACGCTCTAGATATCATATCAACAGCCTAACCAGCTCTGCTAGGGCGAGTAAAATGCTTAGTGAGGTGTTCTCTCATTTGTGTCTGGAAGTAGCTAGCTAGCAAGCTAGCCAACTTTAGCCAGTTAGGTGCTTGTTTGGGACACGCATACATTGGCAGGCAAGCTGCAGAAGGAAGAGCAGGCTATTCCCCATTGTTTATCTGTGCAATTTTGAAGGTCAACTAGCTGAAAAAGTTTGAGAGGGTTTATCTAATTTTCCTTTGTTAGATTTTACCTCATCTTGCTCTTGCTAGCATTAGTTGTTGATCTTGTTGTTGTTGATGTGCACATAGGGAAAGATAGACTGCCTGTTCATGGTTGTTTGATCAATAGGACTGTAAAGTTCTCAAATATAAGAGGACTCCTGTGGTATTTACATACTTGCAGAAATCTATTCAACTGTATTTTGTGGCTTTTGTCGAATGCATTCTAATGATCTAAAGTTGCGCTGTTGCAACTGCCTGTAAACACACAGTCCAGTTCAAAGTGAATGATGACAGGCTCTACTGCCTGTAAACACACAGTCCAGTTCAAAGTGAATGATGACAGGCCCTACTGCCTGTAAACACACAGTCTAGTTCAAAGTGAATGATGGCAGGTCCTACTGGCTGTAAACACACAGTCCAGTTCAAAGTGAATAATGGCAGGTCCTACTGGCTGTAAACACACAGTCCAGTTCAAAGTGAATGATGGCAGGCCCTACTGGCTGTAAACACACAGTCCAGTTCAAAGTGAATGATGGCAGGCCCTACTACCTGTAAACGCACAGTCCAGTTCAAAGTGAATGATGGCAGGTCCTGCTGCCTGTAAACACACAGTCCAGTTCAAAGTGAATGATGACAGGTCCTACTGCCTGTAAACACACAGTCCAGTTCAAAGTGAATGATGGCAGGCCCTACTGCCTGTAAACACACAGTCCAGTTCAAAGTGAATGATGGCAGGCCCTACTGCCTGTAAACACACAGTCCAGTTCAAAGTGAATGATGGCAGGCCCTACTGCCTGTAAACACACAGTCCAGTTCAAAGTGAATGATGGCAGGCCCTACTGCCTGTAAACGCACAGTCCAGTTCAAAGTGAATGATGGCAGGTCCTACTGCCTGTAAACACACAGTCCAGTTCAAAGTGAATGATGACAGGTCCTACTGCCTGTAAACACACAGTCCAGTTCAAAGTGAATGATGGCAGGCCCTACTGCCTGTAAACACACAGTCCAGTTCAAAGTGAATGATGGCAGGCCCTTCTGGCAAATGGCTTGTTTGCATAAAGACCTACTGTAGATCTGATTGGCTATGGCGCACTGGTGTGCGTTGACAATTGTTTTTATTCAGTTTTATTTACTGCAGTGTCTACTATTTGTCTAAACTTCACGGCCGCTTTCCCACTCTATAATGCTATAGAATTTTCACAAATGCCTTAGTATATGTAATTCCCAAACATTCTAAGAATTTATTAAAATTTGAAAATTACCATCTAAGTGCTCGCTTGTCAGAAAACCCCTCAAAAAGTGTCAAATTCTTCCTGGGCGTGTATATGAACATATTTTAATAAAATGTAATCTTGCTAAAATGCTGTCAGTTCCACTTTGAGAAAGTAAGTAAGTAGGTAAGCAAAAACTCCATCCATGAACAAAGAACTGTCCTTTTGTCAGAAATAAGCCTACAATTCTACCCACCCGCTAAAGGTCCCATGACAATGTGTGGGAACTTTCTGAATGGCTTAATGACGTTTGTCCTAACAGTTGTGTCTTTCCCGAGGTTGAACCCAGCGAACAGGGGAGCACAATGGGACAGGACTCACAGCAGGCCATCCTGGCCAAACAATAGAATTCACTGGGTTTATCAGGTCTACTGGCCAGGCCAAACAATAGACAACACAGAGTTTCTAAGCTCCTGTGGTTATTTGTTGACCATGTGATGTTGTTGCAGTCTGGATATATTCTGTCCCTTGTCACTTATTGTCTTTTACAAGCAGACCATAACTGGGGGAAAACTCACGCTTTGTCCCGACATCACCTAGTTAGAGATCTGGAAGGTTTTGCGTGGCACATTCATCAGATTCCTTCAGTTCAGTGTTCCTCGGTGACAAAGCTCTTATGACAGCTCCCATCATTGAATCACAACAGTGCTCGGCTCTGATGGCCAAAAACACAGCGCTGCTGCTGAGAAATAACACAAGTAGCTCTCCCATTGTCTACAAATATCTGGGAATTCGGGGGGTTAAGAGGAGAGGAGGAGTGAAGAGAAGGAGAGAAGAAGAGAGAAGTTGGGGAGAGGTTTCATCTGTGCCACCAGAGAGCAAGACTCATCCACAGATCAGGAGTACAGTGCTTCAGCAGAGTGACAGTTTGACAGCCCTGGCTGAGGACTGTGGTGGAGGGACTAACTAGAGAGGATTAACCAATAGAACGGTTCAAAGCACAATAAATAAATATGTGTTATATGAGTCATATGAGGGTGGAAAAGAGAGAATTACAGTGAATGTCGGTGTGTGTGTGTGTGTGTGTGTGTGTGTGTGTGTGTGTGTGTGTGTGTGTGTGTGTGTGTGTGTGTGTGTGTGTGTGTGTGTGTGTGTGTGTGTGTGTGTGTGTGTGTGTGTGTGTGTGTGTTTTCAGAGCATGTGTGTGTGCACTTGGCCGTTCATGCATGTGTGTGTGTGTCAATAGAATTGCTAGGTTATGGCCTCTCTCCTCATTGCTGTATTGTTGCCTAATATTGGCATTGTAGTGATGTGCCTGTGGGTTGAGTAGAGGGTGGAGTGAATTAGCTTGATGTTGTGTTTGGCCCAAAACAGACACTCAACTACAGTTGTTTCATGGAGACGTGGTACTGTATTAAATGATGTCTGTAAAACAAAGGGAAACGGTTTGAGGTGAACATTCATACCACTGCTATTCAAATTCATATTTTTTACAGAAAACCTTACACACCATGGAGGATAATTATTAGCTTCGGAGAAACACGAACCGTGTTCAAATGATTCCGCTAAATCACAACTGGTTTTCAGCTACATTCATAGGCTTGACATTACTGTGAATGGCCAAACACTGAGAAGGGATCAATGACATTTGAATTGTGTCTGGGGTAAGATGAGAATGAAGATCCTAATCGTTAGCAGCGTTTTCCATTGGGTTGTCAAAATAACCCCTTCTCAGAGCTTGTTCTGTGTATCTTATGAGCAGTGCAGAACCCTCCAGAGTTATTTTCATCTGTTGATTGGTTGGAATAAACAAAGAGTACAGCCTCTCCTAAATATGTCAGGTTACACAAGAGGAAGAGGATGGAAGGTGGAAGGACATTGAATGTATAGGCTAAAGTCAAGATGTACACTGAATGTACAAAACATTATGAACACATGCTCTTTCCATGACAAGTGACCAGGGGAATCCAGGTGAAAACTATGATGTCACTAGTTAAATACACTTCAATCAGTGTAGATGAAGGGGAGGACACAGGTCAAGGAAGTATTTCTAAGCCTTGAGACAATTGAGGCATGGTTTGTGTATGTGTGCCATACTTAATATTCTGTATACTCAGTGTACACTTTCTTTTATAATGGTGTAGAACCCAGTGTGTGCCTGGTCAGAGGCCCCTGTAGCAGTAGTTCCATACATTGGAAACAGAAGGAAATGACTGCCCCTCTAAACTATGGTCCTGGGGTCAGAGGGGCCCTTTGAAATGACGCCCAGGGAGAACCGGGCCCAAAGCCAAAGGCTCCGAAGGCTCCGAAGGCTCCGAAGGGTCGAGGTAGTAAATAAAACACTAACGCCCAACATGAGTCAGTCAGAGAATATTTGTTTTTAGGAAAAGTGCACTTTTTCTATTTATCTCCCGCTAAGCGCGTATATCCTGCGAGGCATTTGGATTTGAAAACCCCCACCCACCACTGTAGCTAAGTTGCTTGACTGTCAAGTGCCATTCCTCCAATGATTTAAATGATTCCATGTCTAGCTATGTGCTGTTTGGTTTCCCATGAATACACTGTTTTGTTTTGAAATATCTCTGCGGGGGCCATAATACGGCTCATCCCTCACTGCTTTTGAATTGTAATCTTCTTGAGATTTCAGTATCAACTTTCCACAACAATTCCATCTGTCTTGCAGGTATGATACCTGCAAGACGTCCCTACAACACGACTGAAAGGCTGAATTGAGATGAGAATAGATTAAATGGAAAATAAACCATTATTCATCATCATCATCATCATCATCATCATCATCATCATCATCATCATCATCATCATCATCATCATCATCATCATCATAATTTGTCCTATATCTGTATGCTGTAAGTGTAAGAACAAACAGGACCTTGCTAGCACATTTGATTCCTTGGAAGTTCTGGGAACGTACATTTTTGGTTTCCACTGGTTCTGGGAACAAAGTTTCCTGAATGGCAAAACTGAACGGAAGTGAACATTTTGCCTGTTCTGGGAACATATATTTTTAGGTTGCACGGAGGTTCTGAGAACGTTTTACTATTTGTTCCCTGAAAGTTTTCTTGGGAGGTTTTATTAACGTTCTGAGACTGGAAATTATAGGTTATTTAAAGGCAATTAAGGGCTCTATTCAATCCACATTGTGGAAGTTCAGCATAACAGTGTGATTGCAATTTAAAGGCAATGTTCTCGCTTTAGCGGAGACTGCATTCACGGTAAACGCTGCATATGTCGGCTCAATCAGAAATTACCTTCACATTTCTATTGCGGAATCTATAAAGCTGAAGCGTTACAGATTGAATGGCTCTACGTTTTGAATGGCTCTATTCAATCTGTAGAGCTGAAGCGTTACAGATTCCGCAATAGGAATGTAAATAACGTTTTGAGAACATGTTTCAATAAGCCTGCTGCCTTAGGTTAACTGTTTTAAACTCCAAGCACAGATAATTCATTTTGTGTCAGTGAGTTTTAAACCTATGATCTTCTGTTCTCTATCCATGGAATTAGTCCACTGCGCCACCAGGATGCAGCTAGCATGCCATGTTTTTAAACTCATACAAAGCTTTAATTGGAGTCTATTCAAACGATAGAGATAGATAGAGGACCCTGTGCTATTATAACATATGTGACAGGATGGGCAGCACCCTTGAAGGTACAACCCATAGGAATCCCCATCCAGGCCTCCCGAGTATAACGCAGTGGCCTAAGGCTGTGTCACTAGAGATCCTGGTTCGAGTCTGTTGCAGCAGACCGCGACCGGGACACCCATGTGGCAGCGCACAATCGGCCCAGCGTCGTCCGGGTGAGGGGAGGGTTTGGCCCATCACTGCTCTAGAGGAGATATGCATGGAGGAATGGGCCCTAATACCAGCAACAGTATGTGTGAACCTTGGGAAGACTTACAGAAAACGTTTGACCTCTGTCATTGCCAACAAAGGGTATATAACAAAGTATTGAGATAAACTTTTGTTATTGACCAAATACTTATTTTCCACCATAATTTGCAAATAAATTCATAAAAATCCTACAATGTGATTTTCTGGATTTTTTTCTAATTTTGTCTGTCATAGTTGAAGTGTACCTATGATGAAAATAACAGGCCTCTCTCATCTTTATAAGTGGGAGAACTTGCACAATTGGTGGCTGACTAAATACTTTTTGTCCCACTGTATAAACAGTTGAAGTCGGAAGTTTACATACACTTTGGAGTCATTAATTAAAACTCATTTTTCAACCACTCCACAAATTTCTTGTTAACAAACTATAGTTTTGGCAAGTCGGTTAGGATATCTACTTTGTACATGACACAAGTAATTTTTCCAACAATTGTTTACAGACAGATTATTTCACTTATAATTGACTGTATCACAATTCCAGTGGGTCAGACGTTTACATACACTAAGTTGACTGTGTCTTTAAACAGCTTGGAAAATTCCAGAAAATTAAGTCATGGCTTTAGAAGCTTCTAAGGCTAATTGACATCATCTAAGGCAATTGGAGGTGTACCTGTGGATGTATTCAAGGCCTACCTTCAAACGAAGTGCCTCTTTGCTTGACATCATGGTAAAATCTAAAGAAATCAGCCAAGACCTCAGAATAAAATTGTAGACCTCCACAAGTCTGGTTCATCCTTGGGAGCAATTTCCAAACGCCTGAAGGTACCACATTCATCTGTACAAACAATAGTTCTCCTGGCCCAGTAGTTGTGTGTATTACCTTTTCCAGTAAATTCCTCCGTTCCGGATGTTTCACAGCTTTCAAGGAAATGTACGAAAACAAATATTTGAACGGTGATTGAAGTCCTCCATCCCATTTAATATTTCATTAAGCCCATAATGATGTTTTTGTTCATCCACGGTTTTCTGGAACTTTCCTCATGCGATGTTCTCCAGGGTTAAGCTGCTTTTGGCCTCCTTCACGCGTTTTCCCAGTTCAGTCATATCAGTTTAGTTTTTTTTTACATCATCAGATATTTTCTTCCTCTGCTTGGCCAATTTCTCATTGCTAGTGCAAATTTCTGTTAGTAGTGTCTCTAAACTCACTGTAGTCGAATCATCGGCTACTTGGTCCATGGTGCTTTGTTTTGCTGTTTGTTTGACAAATAGAGATAGTATTTGCCAAATACATGCAATTTGCAAAATAACGTTACAGTTATTTCTTGACTTCAGAGTTGAGTTCTATCCTATTTAAGAGGCATATTTTTTGTAAAGAAAGGAAATGCCAAACAGATCTACCTCACGGACACCATACCGGAAATCTCAGAGTTTTCTTGATCTAGACGGTCGTTATTTCTTAACATTCTGAGAACATGACTTTAAAGAAAACTATGAGAAAATGTCATGTTGAAGTACTGAAATTCCCACCTAAGAAACAAATGGTTCTCAGAACGTTATGCGCAAGCTGGGGAGCTCCCACACAACTCCTTCTGAGGCTGCACTTCAAACCAGGGAGCTGGAAGTAAGTAGACCTACAGCTCAGTCAATGTTCCGGAAAACCCTTCCAGCAGCAGATCAGTGTGCAGTGGGTCAGGAGGGAGTGGACAAGGTGTTAGGAGGGCTGGGGCCACGGCTGAGGGCCGGTCTGGGAAAGGATGTGAGGGGCCAGTGGATCAACTCAATGGAGTGACAAACAGACATAGCACCATGCAGAGAAACATCTGGCCTAACGCTGAGTTGAACAAGACTCAATCAGCATGTGTTTGTAGAGACTGGACAGAGGCCCAGCACACTGTATAGAGAGACTGTTTCCATGTCTAATTGGGCTGAACTAATGGTTGTTATCTTAACCAAGCCCCCAGGAACTGTGAACTGGTGAAATAGAGGATTGGCTTATGACCAGGGGTTGGGGAGTGAGAGTGGTCTGTCTGTCTCTCGTGGTCTCAATCAGGCACTAGGCCTTAGGGTATTCCTGGAGGAGGGGGTTGGACAGATGTCATAGTCACTCCAACTGGGTAACGATGTGAAGTCCCAAAGGGCAAGCCCACATCATCGATCGTCCATTAACTCGGACAAAGCAATTATTTGTGTGCAGTTTTCCCTGTGGATTGATATAGCTGGAAATCACAAAGTGCTCAAAAATCATTAGATTTATTTTCACCCACTAGTTGTTCAAGCACGCATGTAGAATTCCATTTGAACATCCTTTCAGCTTTCAGTCTATATCTGATATAGTGGAACTGTGTGAAAGATGCATATGTCAACACTCCAATCTGGATGACTCTATGTAGCTGGCACCTTTTTGTACTCTGTTTGTAAACAAACCCTAATAAATCAAGATAAAGACTATTGTCCTAAATCTCTGCAAACGTGTGCCAGAGAGAGCAGAGAGAGAGCCACAAGAAAAGAGAACCAGTGAATAAAAACACCAGTAAATACAACAGTAGCAGAATTTACCTGACCCCTGTGACTGACCCGAAATTTTGTGTTTATCTTCACTATGTACAGAGTCACTGAGCATAGCTTTGTATGTGAAAGGATGCCAAAGGCAGACCTGGCTCTCGAGAAGACAGGCTATGTGCACACTGCCCTCAAAATGATCCACAAATAATTTGAAAACAAACCCAATTTTGATAAATTCCTATATTCATTGGGTGAAATACCACAGCAGCAAGTGTGCCATCACAGCAGCAATATGTGTGAGTTTGCACAAGAAAAGGGCAACCAGTGAATACCATTGTAAATGGAACAGGGCTCCGGGCAGCCGATTAAAATGGAGGAAAACTCGCCTCCCTGCGGACCTGGCATCCTTGGTCACTCCCTCCTTCACATTTTCCTCCTCTGTCTCTGCCGCTAAAGCCACTTTCTACCATTCTAAATTCAAGCATCTGCCTCAACCCTAGGAAGCTCTTTGCCACCTTCTCTCCCTCCTGAATCCTCCCCCTCCTCCCTCTCTGCAGATGACTTCGTCAACCATTTTGAAAAGAAGGTCGACGACATCCGATCCTCGTTTGCTAAGTCAAACGACACCGCTGGTTCTGCTCACACTGCCCTACCCTATGCTCTGACCTCTTTCTCCCTCTCCTCCAGATGAAATCTGGCGTCTTGTGACGGCCGGCCGCCCAACAACCTGCCCGCTTGACCCTATCCCCTCCTCTCTTCTCCAGACCATTTCCGGAGACCTTCTCCCTTACCTCACCTCGCTCATCAACTCATCCCTGAAGGAGTCCCTCCCGTCTTCAAGAGAGCGAGGGAGTTGCACCCCTTCTGAAAAAACCTACACTGGATCCCTCCGATGTCAGGACTACAGACCAGTATCCCTTCTCCATTTCTCTCCAAAACTCTTGAGCGTGCCGTCCTTGGCCAGCTCTGCACCGCTATCTCTCTCAGAATGACCTTCTTGATCCAAATCAGTCAGGTTTCAAGACTAGTCATTCAACTGAGACTGCTCTTCTCTGTATCACGGAGGCAGCCCTCCTGCTAAAGCTAACTCTCTCTCCTCTGCTCTCATCCTTCTAGACCTATCGGCTGCCTTCATACTGTGAACCATCAGATCCTCCTCTCCCACCCTCTCCGAGCTGGGCAGTCTCCGGCGCGGCCCACGCTTGGATTGCGTCCTACCTGACAGGTCGCTCCTACCAGGTGGCGTCGAGAATCTGTCTCCTCACCACGCGCTCTCACCACTGGTGTCCCCCAGGGCTCTGTTCTAGGCCCTCTCTTATTCTCGCTATACACCAAGTCACTTGGCTCTGTCATAACCTCACATGGTCTCTCCTATCATTGCTATGCAGACGACACACAATTAATCTTCCCTTTCCCCCTTCTGAAGACCAGGTGGCGAATCACATCTCTGCATGTCTGGCAGACATATCAGTGTGGATGACGGATCACCACCTCAAGCTGAACCTCAGCAAGACGGAGCTCCTCTTCCTCCCCGGGGAAGGACTGCCCGTTCCATGATCTCGCCATCACGGTTGACAACTCCATTGTGTCCTCCTCCCAGAGCGCTAAGAACCTTGGCGTGATCCTGGACAACACCCAGAGTTCTCAACTAACATCAAGGCGGTGTCCCGTTCCTGAAGGCCATGCTCTACAACATCCGCAGAGTAGCTGACCCTGCCTCACACAGGAAGCGGCGCAGGTCCTAATCCAGGCACTTGTCATCTCCCGTCTTGATTACTGCAAGGTGATGCTGTTGGCTGGGCTCCCTGCCTGTGCCATTAAACCCTACAACTCATCCAGAACGCCAGCAGCCCAGTCTGGTGTTCAACCTTCCCAAGTTCTGCACGTCACCCCGCTCCTCCGCTCCGCCACTGGCTTCCAGTTGGCCAGCTCCGCATCCGCTACAAGACCATGGTGCTTGCCTACGGAGCTGTGAGGGGAACGGCACCTCAGTACCTCCAGGCTCTGATCAGGCCCTACACCCAAACAAGGGCACTGCGTTCATCCACCTCTGGCCTGCTCGCCTCCCTACCACTGAGGAAGTCCAGTTCCCGCTCAGCCCAGTCAAAACTGTTCGCTGCTCTGGCCCCCAATGGTGGAACAAACTCCCTCACGACGCCAGGACAGCGGAGTCAATCACCACCTTCCGGAGACACCTGAAACCCCACCTCTTCAAGGAATACCTAGGATAGGGTAAGTAAGGGTAAGTAATCCTTCTCACCCCCTCTCCCCCAAAAAAAAAAGATTTAGATGCAAGTGGCTGTTCCACTGGATGCCATAAGGTGTATGCACCAATTTGTAAGTCGCTCTGGATAAGAGCGTCTGCTAAATGACTTAAATGTAAATGTAAATGTAAATACAACCCATATCTATTTATTTATTTCCCCTTTTGTATTTGAACTATTTGCACATAATGACATTTGAAATGTCTTCATTCTTTTGGAACTTTTGTGAGTAATGTTTACTGTTCATTTTTGTTTATTTCACTTTTGTTTATTATCTACTTCACTTGCTTTGGCAAAGTTAACATATGTTTCCCATGCCAATAAAGCCCTTAAATTGAATTGAAATTGAACTGAGGGAGCTGGGGAGCTGGGGAGGGAGGGAGAGGTCCTTAGGAATGGGTTTGCACCAGGACAAGCAGAACCAAAACAAACAGGCTGATGTTTCCATTTGATAAGTGTGTGTGTTTCGCTTGTTAAGGTATTTAACTCCAATCGCATTCATGCACCCAGGGTCACATCTTTCCAAAACCTGACTATGTGACTGAGAAGGTTACTCTTTTGTCAGATCCCTCACAGAATACAGACATTGTTTCTGCAATTTGGGAATTTGTGTGTTTTCCACTTGCAAATGTCTATCACCCTTGCTGGTTTAAGGAGTTTAAAAGGAGAGACATTGGTATTGTATGACTTGAATAGCATACCAGTCGATAGGCTCAGATTGACTAGTGCATTAGTGTTTCTATTATTTTTGTAGAAATTAAATGCATAGTGCATGATGTGTGTTGAATGTTGTAACAACACAGAATAAAACAATGATCAAAAGTCCAAGGATGGTAGGGAGTGTCCATTACTGCTCATCACTTAACCATGCATCCACATTACTTTACTCTTTATCCAATATCTCACTTGTTGTGTGTTTTATTATTTCATTTCAAGTCATCTCATCTCTGCAGAGCTGCTGCCTATGCTGTCTGACCAAATCACAATTTGAGTACTTCTTCAAAGTAAATAAGGCATACTTTTATGACTGCTGAATACCAATCAACGAGATCATGTATTTTCAAGTAATAATACTTTCTATCCCTCCTAAACACCTGTTCTCTCTTCTCTCCTTCTCCATGTCTGCTCCACACAGACTGGACAAGTAGAATTCAAGGCTGTACAGGGCACAATTGTCAGGTTTATGGAAGGGTTTGTAAATGAGAACTTGTTCTCAATGCCTACCTGGTTAAATATATCGAATAAATAAAAAATGTCTGCTCCACAGACTGGACTTGTTCAAGGGCGCCTGCATGCTGACTATGGGAGGGTTTGCCAGGGGTATGTCCTTCCCATCCAGCATTGGGGCGGCTGGCATCCGGGCGCCTAATACGCTGACTGTGGTCGCCAGGGCTGTTTCCTACAACACAGGGTTGTTTCGGAGGACGCATTGCTCTTGACCTTCTTCTCTCCCGAGTCCGTACGGGAGTTGCAGCGATGGGACAGGACTGTAACTACCATTTGGGGAGAAAAGGGCTAAAAATACAAAACACATTTGAAATAATACCTGACAATAACCTACATTTCTGTTAATCACTGAGCACTAAGATTTAATTTATTGTTGAGTGGGGAGAGTTAAAAATGTTACATATTCTTAGTGGTTGAAATGGGACTATGAAACTCACATTATTGTTGTAAGAGAGGGAATCGTCTGTGGTGAATTATAACTGAACTTAGAGTGATTTATAAGAGAGAGCGACTTACGGGGTATACAGGAGCCTACACACCGTGTGTTTATTTGGACATGAGGCACCTGGAACCAGGGTTGAGAACCAACCCTTCAGCATGTGCTAAACATCAGGCTTCTTCATCTGACGCAGGTCAAAGGTTGGCATCTCCTCCATGGCCCAGATCCATAAACCACGTCCAGCAGACAGAGAGATCCTCAGGGTGTGTAAAGGTCTGGAGATAACGTTGGGTTAAAGTTCAGGAGGTGTGTTAGCATCACACCTTTGTACGCTGTGTGGAATCCTAGAACCCCATGCCAAAACAGTTGAAGAAAAATGGCGTCTTGACACTCTCCAGCATTGTATGGGTGGCTGAGCGTTTAATCAAATCCTTAATCATCATTACCTGGACCTGTCCTGAAGAGAAGTTATAAAACCTGCAATTTGGGAACCATATGTCACTCCTGTGACATTTTAATAGGGACGTGTTTCATCGTAACAGCCTTTGAAAACATGTTGATGTGACAGGTGTCTCTCCACTCACCTACATGAGTCCAGAGTATGGCTGGTTGTACTCTCTCAAGCCCTGACACACATACTGGGAGTGCTAGCCTCTTTAAACGTGTCCCCATGGACGTCCACCACATTCTTCAGTTTACCACCCTCAGGAGTATTCTGTCAAACTTCGTTTCAGGCACGTGGATCTGACTGTGTTTAGATTCACCATGACTGTCCACAGCTGCAAGGTCATACATATAAAACTGATGCACTTCAATGGAATGCACACACACACACACATGCATGCATGCACGCACACACACACACACACACGCATGCACGCACGCACGCACGTGCACACACACACAGGCACACGCACTTCAATGGCTGGCGCAATACACACACACACACACACACACATACACACACACACACACACACACACACATGCGATACTCATGTAAAATATATCTGTTTGACAACTTAAGCCACATGGAATGTCGAAGGCATCCCTCAATTATTTTTGTAATAAGTGAAGGTCTAAGCTTATGGTAACTGCAGCTTCGCCCTCAGCAGGGGTTAGGCAGCAGTCTACTACTCTACTCTGCTCTGCTCTGCTCTGCTCTGCTCTACTCTGGCAGGAGATGCATGTCTGTGCACACGTTAACTACTGGGAGAGAGAGTCCTGTCTGTCCATACGTCCATGTCATGGTACCACGTCCCACACAGCCATACTCTAGAGGTGTTTGTTTTTTTACCACTAACTGGTATTTATACTGAACAAAATATAAACCTAACATACAACAATTTCAACAATTTTACTGAGTTACTACAGTTCATATAAGGAAATCAGTCAATTGAAATAAATTCATTAGGCCCTAATCTATGGATTTCACATGACTGGGCAGGGTCACAGCCAATCAGAATGAGTTTTTCCCCACAAAAGGGCTTTATTACAGACAGAAATACTCCTCAGTTTCATCAGCTGTCCTTGTGGGTGGTCTTAGACAATCCCCAGGTGAAGAAGCCAGATGTGGAGGTCCTGGGCTGGCGTGGTTACACGTGGTCTGCAGTTGAGGCCGGTTGGACATACTACCAAATTCTCTAAAACGACATTGGAGGTGGCTTATGGTAGAGAAATTAACATTCAATTCTCTGGCAAAAGCTCTGGTGGACATTCCGGCAGTCAGCATGCCAATTGCCCGCTCCCTCAAAACTTCATACATCTGTGGCATTGTTTTGTGTGCTAATTTTTAAGTGGCCTTTTATTATCCCCAGCACAGGGTGCACATGTGTAATGATCATGCTAATCAGCTTCTCGATATGCCACACCTGTCAGGTGGATGGATTATCTTGGCAAAGAAATGCTCACTAACAGCGATGCAAACAAACTTGTGCCTAACATTTTTGAGAAATAAGCTTTTTGTGCATATGGATAATTTTACATGTTGCGTTTATATTTTTGTTTAGTACATAATACACACCAGTGCACACCAGTGGCGATCTGTGCCGTTTAAGATGAGGGAAGACGCACATTTTTAAAAATTAGCATGGCCTTATTTCTATTACAGCATATTGGAATACTGTCATTCATTTTCCATTCACCCAGTTCAATGTAACATTGATAGGTTTAGGCTACTACATGATACTCACATTTTCCTCGCACCCATCATGAGGTTGGTACAACCTAGCCTATGAATACAAGTTTACAACGTAGGTGCACACAGGTCGAGAGAAGAATTTGAGGTGCTTTGCACACTCTTGTCTGCATTTAGCTGATATAGGATGTAATCATTCGTCTGACAGTTGCAAACAAGAGTTTCTATTGAACAAATTCAGGTATGTTTATCTCCATTTTGTTCCATTTGCTTCTGTTTAAGAAATGTTTTTCAACAGAATTGGTGGAATGAATACACCCCTGATCCAGCTGCACAACTTTGGTTTTAGAAGTGTGGGGGACATAACCTGACACGGGGTCTGGAGGGTTCTCCCCAATACTTTTTGGGGGCATCTAAAGCTAATTTCCTGCATTTCTACACAATCCAATATGACTCATGGCCGTTCTAACCGTCTCTATTTAGAACAACAAAAAGTAAGCAAAAACAAAAATGCCCCCAGTCATCAAGCTAAGTAAGGGATCATTGTTAAATATGTTTAGTGATTGATAAGACTGAACCAGATCATTCAATAGCCTAACAAATCTAACGACTTTAAAAAATAGTTTGGATTGTCTTTATTAACGGTACATCAACTGGCGAAAGTTAGCTAAGGTAATTTACAGTGCATTGCATCTTTCCCTTGATCCTGACTAATCTCCCAGTCCCTGCCTCTGTAAAACATCCCCACAGCATAATGCTGCCACCACCACGCTTCACCGTAGGGCATTCAGGTCAAAAAGTTCCATTTTTGGTTTCATCAGACCAGATAATCTTGTTTCTAATGGCCTGAGAGTCCTTGGCAAACTCCAAGCGGGCTGTCATGTGGCTTTTACTGAGGAGAGGCTTCCGTCTGGCCACTCTACCATAAAAGCCTGATTGGTGGAGTGCTGCAGAGATGGTTGTCCTTCTGGAAGTTTCTCCCATCTCCACAGAAGAACTAAGGATCTCTATCAGAGTAACCATCGGCGTCTTGGTCACCTCCCTGACCTAAACTTCTTCAATTTAAGAATGATGGAAGCCACTGTCTTCTTGGGGACCTTCAATGCTGCATAAATATTTTGGTGCCCTTCCCCAGATCTGTGCTTCAACATAATCTTGTCTCGGACATCATGGCTTGGTTTTTACTCTGATATGCACTGTCAACGGTGGGACCTTATATAGACAGGTGTGTGCCTTTCCAAATCATGTCCAATAAATTTAATTTACCACAGGTGGACCCCAATCAAGTTGTAGAAACAAAAAGGATGATCAATGGAAACAGGATGCACCTGAGCTCAATTTCGAGTCTCATAGCAAAGGGTCTGAATACTTATGGAAATAGTTTTTTTCTGTTTTTTATTTTGAATGCATTTGCAAAAATATCTAAAAACCTATTTTCGCTTCGTCATTATGGGGTATTGTGTGTAGATTGATGAGGAACATGTTTTATTTAATTATTTTCAGAATAAGGCTGCAACGTAACAAAATGTGGAGAAGTCAAGGGATCTGAATATTTTCTGAATGCACTGTACTTCTGTTTAATTGGGACAAAAAGCATGTACATACTGAAAACATTTACAGAGGTGACTCTGTCATCCCTGGGATCCGATTCCCGCAGGATCTGCTCCTGATCCCTGGGATCCGACAGGTTCCCGCGCCTTAGCAGAGGTGACCGGTCTGCTCCTGATCCCTGGGATCCGACAGGTTCCCGCGCCTTAGCAGAGGTGACCGGTCTGCTCCTGATCCCTGGGATCCGACAGGTTCCCGCGCCTTAGCAGAGGTGACCGGTCTGCTCCTGATCCCTGGGATCCGACAGGTTCCCGCGCCTTAGCAGAGGTGACCGGTCTGCTCCTGATCCCTGGGATCGTCATCTTGGTCGGAGTCCTGCAGCCAGAGCCGTGTGTCGGGGAGGGGGTACTGTCACGTGTGCTCCCTCTCCGGCCTCTAGGTCACCAAGCTGCTCGTTAGGGCGCACACCTGTCACCAGTGTTACATGCATAATGACATTCACCTGGACTCCATCACCTCCTTGAATACCTGCCCTTTATATGTCACTCCCTTTGGTTTCTTCCCCAGTTGTCATTGTTCCTGTTTCTGTTTCTTGTTTGTGCGTTGTTGATGTTTCTTTTTTTGTATTATGTTGCGTTTATTTATTAAAACACTCACTCCCTGAACTTTGTTTCCCGACTCTCAGCGCCCATCATTACACATACAAACAACAGCTGTTAGATAGTTATATGAGGTGGCTATTATTACTATCTAACAGATAGCTACAGGCTTGAGCTGAACTGGCATGTGGTAGCTACAAGCTGGCTATTTCATTCACCTCAGTCAAGAGGGGATGAAACCTAATGTATCATGTCAGTTACACTACTAGCTCAGCATTGGGAATACAGTAGTTTAGTTTATTTGAAGTTAAACAGCAGTTACCTTGCCAGCTACATCAGTCAACTAAAGAGTAGCCAGTTTCTGCTCTGCTTGCTTTTACAACTCGGAGAAAGAGGGAAACACATACAGACTGACAGCAGCTGCCTCTGTTCAACTCTCCCGTGCTGGTCCAGCCAGCCTTTCAGAAGCTCCACAAAAACCTGTCGGTCCAATTGGAGTGTCAGCCATATTGCTTTGCACCTGTCCAGGTCAGATCAGTAAACACCAAAGCGTCCCGAAATGGAGCCAGGTCGTACTCTCCTTGTGCAACTCCTCTAGATGGAATGCATAGGCCTGCATGCTATGAATCTCAGTCAGTGCATATTTACCACATGTAGCCAGTGGATTCATGACGCACGCGGCCCAATGTATTGGCGTACGCAGCCCAGTCTCTCCCCAACAGCCAATAAATGCATCAGTCTGAGGCCCTGAGCGATGCTAAATACACAGCTAGTTAAAGGGGATAGGGCCCTACGTCATCCATGGCTTTAGTGTACATATTTCTGTATTGAGCACTGTCTGCTATGGTGTAAAAGTGATGACCCAGTCAATGATATCGCTTTTATTGGTTGTTAGGATGTCTACTGTGATACACACTTATGTGAAGGCCAAGGGCAGGGAAAGAGTTGTGGTCCATGGGTTAAAGTCTATGGACCGTTTTACTGTATCAAATGTCGGCTGTAAAATTGAGTGACATCAAATTGAATTGCCTTTGTACAATTGTGTGCACAGACACACATGGCCAAACACATTTCCAATGAGATTAAACTTTTTTTCATTATTTTAGTCATTCGCACAACATAAAATAGACGTTTCACTCATTGTCATCTGCTACCAAAGAGTAGCAGCCATTTGGGAGAAACACAGTGGCCAATTTTGTGCCAGAGGAGATCTCACCACACATCAGGGTGCAATATAACCAAACGTTTAGATAGAAATGTATTGGGTAGAACAGCTATGATTGTCAGTCAGTTAGTTTAGGGTATTGTGTTAGCTCTATTCGCTACATTTCTGTCTGTTTGACCTTACAGAATACATGGTTGAGGGGTAGGCCAGTTTACTTGTGCCAGTTTCCAGCTGGGGATGCTTAACGTTCCATAGCAGTGTTTTCATGTGCAGTACTCTCCACTCCATCACATAATGTAAATACTATAGCCCCACATGGTGCCACTGGTGTGTGGACGTTGACGTGGGTAGAAGGCTATTTACACACTCACTGTAGGAAAAAGGCCAATGGTGCTAGCTGGGCTTAGTGCTCTGCATGCACAGTTTAACCTAACCTGGATACAGCTGGCCTGGCCTGAGAAAATACATGCACTCACGTACACGCACACAGAAGCACGCACGCACAAGCACACACAAGCTTGCATGTGTGAGAGAGATAAACAGCGAACCGAGAAAGAGAGAGTGGGTCTGTGAGAAAGGAAAAGAGGGAGTTTTAAGCCAAATTCAGATCAGCACATGATGTGTCTGTCGAAATCTCTCTTGTGCCATGTTGACGTTAGGAAACATTGCCTGCAGCTCCTAGCTGATGCTCTCTGACTGCTGTAACATGTTAGTTCAGAGCCAGGCAGCACAATGTTTTCATTAAACCCACAACTGACGTCTGTGATGTCACCTCAGCTTTTACAGCTTCAGATTAACAAAGGGAATTCATTAGTTTTTAACACAGAATGAGGGCTATCGCCAACAGAGGGTTGCTATAGGGATGACAATAGAGTAGACAAACATGGTTTGTGAGGAATATGAACCCAATGTTTTGGAGTTGGTAGGCCTATAACGCTATGTGGTGGGTAAAGCAATGCCCATATTTGGAGCACCATTTTTGGAAAATGAGTTCTCCACTCCTAAGGTCAACAGCTACAGAAATTATGTCTTTTTGTGTCTAAATGTTTGCCCCAACTACCATATAGCAGCCATCGCATCACTTCCTGGAGATTATACATGACCCAAGATTGTGAAAAGTTTACTATCGCCATGGTCACCACCTGGCCCAGAAGCCCTTGTAAGATCCCATGACCCTCAGTGTGTGTGCATACCGGGTATACTCAGAAGGACATTCTGCCCACAACTTCCTATTCCCACACCAAACATCCCTTTCCTGTTTTAAAGGTCATGCCAGATTCCCAAACGTTCACCTGGTTCAACTTGTCAAGGGCTTGATGATTAGTTGACAAGTAGAATCAGGTGTGCTCGTTCAGGGCCTCAACAACAATCTGTACTGTCGGGAGTACTAGAGTTGGCAAACACTGATCTAGGGCGTGTTCGTACATTCACTCTGGCTATCTACTCAGAATTTCAGAGCACCGTTGTCTGAATTTGCCAAAGCGCAGAATATGAATTTACGAACGCTCAACACCTGTTGAATATGGCCGGTGTCAGTAAACATCGGCTAAAAAGCTTAATTCAATTGTTGCCAGCAGCACAGTTACAGTCACCAACGCACTGGGTAACTTGAGAACAGCCTAACCAGCTTTGCTAGGGTGAGTAAAACGGTCAGAGTGAGGTGTTCTCTAATTTATGCATGGAAGTAGCTAGCATACCACTTCCAGTGAGTGCTTGACTGCCATTGTGTGGTCAGAGCGCTCTCGGATCAACCCTACTCCTCGGCCAGAGCGTCCAGTGTGCGCTCTAAACACTCCGAATTTATGTGTGGACAATCTGACAACGCGCTGTATTTACGAATGCCCAGAGCGCACTCAGAGTGAATTTATGAACGCACACCTAGGTAGTCATAGCCATAAAGATCATACAATTCAAAACATAACGCTATGGTCATAAGCGATGTGTTACCATAGAGACACAGTTAAGATGACTACACACAATGAGTGAGAAAATGAACGCTCAAACAACCGCATGTTTTACTGTAACGGATTTGTATTGCTTTAATGTTTTTTTTCTCCTCAGGAACAGGTAAGCCATGACAGTATAATGCAAATGAAGAAAAAAACACAAGACCCCTCTGTACATCCTTAGTAGTACATTCACACACTCATTAAGTCCCGTCTGTACACTGAACTCCTCTCCACACACCTCAACACAAAAATGCATTCCATTTCCATTGGTTAACTCTGACTGACAGCCGCAGGGTCGTGTAGCTTGAAATGTTGAGGACTTAAAAATAAAAAATAAAAACATACCAGCAAATAAAGAATAAATAAATCATGTTACTTGTGAGAGGGCCACAGTTTGGACATCGGGGTGACTATAGCTAGACGTAGTAGCTCAAATAAAAGACATTTGAAGAATTGTAGACAACATTTTGCCTTCAACACTGATATTCACATGAAATGATATAAAGTAATTGTTTGCATCTCTGCATCTGTTGTATGGTTGTGGTATTCCATTGGTAAGTGATTGGTATTTCTAAATGGGTTTTAACAATAGTCTCAACTCCATTCAGTTGCAATGGAGAGGACGAGAGAGAGAATAGAGAAGTTCACATATAATGGTGGTGTTAGTGGTATGTGGGACTGCATATTTACTGGCAACAGAAGGAACATTTATGAATTCATTCGGCTTAGCAACACAATTTCCTTGGAAAAAAGCCAAACATGTAGACACCATAGAAGTTATGTGTTTGAATCTTTGGCAAATCATAATGGCGGTATGATGGGTTGCACATTGCTGTTTACATATTGCATTTAAGGTCGACTTCTAAATTAAATGTCCTCATGCTTCCCTTATAAAAACGTATTCTTTTTTTTTTAAGAACATTACATATTTTCATAATGTGGTAAATCCATATTCAAGAGCTGACCCTAAAACTGACCCTAAAACTGGCAACAACATTTGCCAGGTAACTGATATTATTCGCTGTATTATGGCAGCGTATAAGACAAACTTGAACATTATGTTGGTCTACCACCCGGATGGTTTTGTCCATGCATTTTTCCTGTAAAAATCATATGCTTTCATCCCATACATGCCTAACCTCAATCTCTGAGAACGCGAAGAAGAAGACACATGACGAGCTAGAACAAACATACATGTACTGAGTAATGCACACCATATATATCAAAAGCCTTCAAAATCTCCCGACTTTGAAATCATTAGCCAAAATAAGTATTTTTTTTTCTCAATCCTTAAGGTAATCTTCTTTATGTAGACTGTTAATATATGTATATATGAGTTATCATGGAGGAACAAAGCAATAAAATAAGTATTTTTTTTTTAGCTATGTCACCTTTCAAAGTAGTATATCTATATACATTTGATATCAATATCATTTTTCCTTAGCTTATGGAAGATGGGTGAGTGGTGTGTGTTTGAGAAGCAGGCATTTTACACACAGTGTGACAACCTCTACGTTTGTCTAAAGGTATGTAGATGCGATCTGGTGAGAGGATAAATTCCCTTTTGGTTCAAAATGAAAGACGACCTTGCTTGATACAGTGAAACCCTCCTGCAAGATAAAAAAAAATATTGCGTCTCACCATCGAGTAACTACTTCAACAAAAGGCTGTCTACATGTTATTTTTTCTTTTTAGGGCTCTTTAGTAGTCCAAAAATGGTTTATAATATCATGCAGTCTCTAACAAGGCAAACAACCTCTGTTTTCTTGTCTTAGGGTTAAAGTCTTCATAGAACACAGCGTAGAATGGCCGTTTTGGTGATGTTTAGAGGGAGGGGGGTGCAGTTGGACTAAAACATGCAGGACAGTGCCTAGGGCCCAGGGCTCGGACCAGTCCCTGGTGTTTGTTTCCAGTGTGTTGATTAGCAGTGTCTGTGAGCAGCCAACAGGTGAGGATCAGTCTGAGTCAAGCAGGATTGAATTCAAACGTGGATAATCAGCACCACCGTGTGGACAGGAGGAGTGACAGTATTTACCAGCTACCTTTCCACAGGCCAGAGTAATCCATCTCCCACATCTGAAATCAATCAGTGCACTCCAGGATCGACTGGTCAAGTCTGGACCTAACATAAGCAATGTGTTTTATGAGAAGGTTGATCTGCTCTGTGAAGTTGAGAACAGGTTATTTTTCTCGCTGTTGAGCCCTTTACAACATACAACAGGCCTGGGAAATGTCCACTCCCGAGGGTTCACAAATGACTTTAGTGGACCAAGCTTAAAGATCGAGCTAACATGCAAACGTCTTCTTAAATATTCTTTAGTAAGAAGCCACTGAGGCAAACTATTTTTCTGAAGACAGAATAAAGTTCAAGAAGAAAGCATTCTTTCTGTTTTTGTCTGTTTCATTTCAATCAACTGTTCCATTGTAAAAGAAATAAAACAGAAAACCTACAATGCCTTAAACTGACCATCTAATAATGACATACTTGTTCTGAGTGCTACCTTTGGTAAATCAATCCAAAAACCTGATAAATGTCAGTGTCCTTTTCTCCCACTGATACTTAGTTTAGCACACAGCTCTTGGACTTCCACCTTCTTCCTCCACCAGCTCGAGACACATTATCACTGTCACCACTCCAGCCACAACTTCCTCTGACGCCATCTTGGATTACCTCCAAGTCCTTCAAACATAAAATCTCGCAGAATAAAACAAAGAGAACATATCTCAACAAAGAGAACAGAAAATAATGAAACACAATCCAAAATGAAGAAAAAAATTGAAGAACAAAAGAATGGCTGCCGGGGTTCGTTGGTTTCACCGCCTCATGACTTTGGAGACGAAGTTGACGATGGCTGAAGCAGGCTGGTCGGGGTCCAACTCGGCAAACAGGTATTGACGTTGTCCGTTGTTTCCTTGTTTACGTGCCACGAAACCAAACAGTCTGAAGTTTAAAGAGAAATAAAAAAGCCTGGTTTGAATATGTAGGAGATGGTTCATGATTTGATGTAGTTATTTATAGGCCTATGTGGACCATGGGACTTATTTGTCCCATCTAGTTAATGACCTATTCTATGTATAATAGAGTGATTTGAGTTGTGAGACCTACTTTGCCGTTCCACCTCCTTCCTTGCTCCACCTGTGAAGATGAGAAATTCATTTTTGGAGGAACAATCAACAAATCTTCCCTATGTAGGCTACATTTGCAATATTTTCACTACTTTAGCACAGCAGAAAGATCTGGTCTCAAACACTTACTTCCTGTCCTGGGGGTCAATGTCACAGTAGGTGACAGTGTTGATTGCAGTGCCTTCGGAAGAAGACCTAGGGCTTGGAAAAAACTCAGAGTTAATGTTGTAAATCTCAGAGTTTGTCACCAAGCTAGCTCAATTCAAGTAAAACAGTTTGACATACTAGTGATGAATCAATGATTGAATACCAACAGATTTCTATGGATCTGACTGTGGGTGTAGGGTGCTCCTGTTTCATGGTTACTACCTACCTCTGGCTATCCGTGAGGGTGATGCCCATGACTACACTTTGAAGTGGACGGCCGTTGCCATGGCAACTGCCTGACGGCCACCGTTTTCAGCTGATTGCTTTGGCGACGGCCTGAGGTCCGGGCCAGAGACTCATGTCCACCAGGCTGGATGTAAAGAACATTGCATGCTGGGAGAGAACAAAAAAAATGGTGCATAATCAGTCACTGTACAAAATGAAGCAGTGAAGGAGTAGCAACAATTAGTGCAATCATTTGAACATGTTGTGAATAAGTGTTGAGAAACAGATCGAGGCAACAGCTGGCTGTATATTAGTGACTCTATATCTTTCCTTTCTTCTCCCATCAGAATGCTCACTCCATGCATTTTGTCGGTAGGTAGTGCCATGCTATCTCTACCAAAGAGAACAGAACACACGTCCAATCCACAAGACAATGTTTCAAACCTCACAACAGCTGCCCTGCATAAGACCTAAAGAACAGCGTTATAGAAACACACTTCACTCGTTTGAGTGACAACCATGACAAGAAAAGATGTGACTAAGGCAGGCATGGTAGTGAGAGGGAAGCTTCTGTGGTGACCATGCAGAGCTGAAATATCAGTCTGGGGAGTGTGGGGACAAGGGGGTTAATAATGCCAAAATAGAACCC
Organism: Oncorhynchus keta; assembly: GCF_023373465.1. NCBI lineage: Eukaryota > Metazoa > Chordata > Actinopteri > Salmoniformes > Salmonidae > Oncorhynchus > Oncorhynchus keta. Next base: position 10,567 of record NW_026280101.1, on the reverse strand, counting down.
AAAAAACACAGTGCCGTATTTACCATGGGCCTCCTCGGGGACTTGTTGCTGTGCTACTGCAACATAACAGGGTATCCGAGCATGAGAGGAGAAACAAAACCACTGTAGTACATGAAAACTATGTATTTGTGTAACTGCATAGTAATTACATAGGTAGTACTACAGTGGTAAAAGTAAAATTATTATTTGATTGTCGTTATATGTATCTACTGTTGTAATAGAAGGCTTGGAATGGATTGATGATCAACTGAAAGAGAATGGGCTGAATAATGCAGGGTGCAGTTTGTCCTCACCTGCTCCTTGTTTCACCAGCTCGGCCACTGTGTCAGTGGGAGTGTCCAGCTCCAGGGCCTCCTCATTGGGATCTTTGCTGGGGATCATCAGCTTGCAGGGCAGGGCCAGAGGAGTCATCGAGTGTTGGTACACGAGGGCAGACAGACATCCTGCACACACACATGATTAGCAAGTGTACTTACTTGCTGGAGGGCTAATGAACGAGTTCTCTGTTGAATATACATGTTTGGAACTCACCAAAGTATGGTTCGTTGGGACAGCCCTTCAGACGAACGCCTTTGGGGCTCGTCTCAATCAGGAAGTGCCTCACCAACTCGCTCGTAATGTCACCAACTGCCAAAAAACAAAACAGTAAACAAAACAGTTAACCTCTTGAACCTCTGGGGGCAGTATTTCATTTTTGGATGAAAAACGTTCCTGTTTTAAAGAAGATATTTTGTCACGAAAAGATGTTCGACTATGCATATAATTGACAGCTTTGGAAAGAAAACACTCTGACGTTTCCAAAACTGCAAAGATATTGTCTGTGAGTACCACAGAACTAATGCTACAGGCTAAACCAAGATGAAATTTCATACAGGAAGTGAGCCAGATTTTGGAGGCGCTGTGTTCCAATGTCTCCTTATATGGCTGTGAATGCGCAAAGAATGAGCCTACATTTTCTGTCGTTTCCCCAAGGTGTTTGCAGCATTGTGACGTATTTGTAGGCATATCATTGGAAAATTGACCATAAGAGACTACATTTACCAGGTGTCCGCTCGGTGTCCTCCGTCGAAACTATTGCGTAATCTCCAGGTGCATGCAATTTTCCATTTTGAACAGAGGAGAAACCAAACTGCAACGAGTGATTTATCATCGAATAGATATGTGAAAACACCTTGAGGATTGATTCTAAACAACGTTTGCCATGTTTGTGTCGATATTATGGAGTTAATTTGGAAAAAAGTTTGCGTTGCAATGACTGAATTTTCGTTTTTTTTTCTTAGCCAAACGTGATGAACAAAACGGAGCGATTTCTCCTACACAAATAATCTTTTTGGAAAAACTGAACATTTTCTATCTAACTGAGAGTCTCCTCATTGAAAACATCCGAAGTTCTTCAAAGGTAAATTATTTGATTTGAATGCTTTTCTTGTTTTTGTGAAAATGTTGCCTGCTGAATGCTAGGCTTAATGCTATGCTAGCTATCAATACTCTTACACAAATGCTTGTGTAGCTATGGTTGAAAAGCATTTTTTGAAAATCTGAGATGACAGTGTTGTTAACAAAAGGCTAAGCTTGTGAGCCAATATATTTATTTCATTTCATTTGCGATTTTCATGAATAGTTAATGTTGCGTTATGGTAATGACTTAAATGTAATGAGCTTGAGGCTACAATTACGCTCCCGGATACGGGATTGCTCGTCGCAACAGGTTAATCAAAGGTCTCTGATCGAAGGTCTGTTTTTGCACTTTCACTCCTAATGATTAAGGTTGGGATTTCGGTTCGGGTGCTCTGATCCTAGACCTGCGACTAAAATTAAAGATCTACTGTACCTTTCTTGTTGGCCTGGGCGGTGGGAGGTGGGCAGGCCACCTTCATGGCCAGGCCGTAGGCCCCTCTGAAGGAGTGGCTGTCCCTGATAACGAAGGCCCCTGGCTCCCTGTCTCTCAGCAGACTGATGGCCTGCTCTCTGGAGATGTCTGGCTTGTACCAGAACTTAGACGTGTCCTGGACAAACTTCACGTTCAGCCTGATGTCTGACCCCCCTGGTCTGTAGAAGTAGTGACAATGGTCAAAGCAATGAAATAGGGATGATTCTGAGACTTTCGTCCATCAAAATAAGCACTGATTGACTGTACAGTTTCTGCTGTGCATGATTGAGTATGACCGCCACTCTGGCTAGATCTGAATAGATTGAATAGTTATAAAGAATCATGGCAGAGACTAGGGGCTAGATGCGTCTAGGATTGGACCTCTCTCACCGTAGATGGAGAATTTGGAGAGATCGGGTAGGGTGTGAGAGGGGACACACTGGGCGTGCTGCCTCCACTGGGTAAGGTGGGTGATGGTGGTCTTCCCATCCAGAGTCCCATACGACAGCCTCCCCATTGACCTTCTCTCCACTGGGCATCCGCCTTTCTCTGGAAGCATCGGGCTGGGGCGACACTGGGAAGGGGAGGGCGTGGTGGTGCCCCTGTCTGTCATCATCATGAGTGTGGCCACTGGCCATCGGGTGGTGGCGCCCCATCAAAGGGCTAGGAGGGACGGCGGGCGGTTCTGGAGCCTCTGAGGGGATCACAGGGCTGCCGGGACTTGCACCCTGTTTCCATTGGGCGATGGGGTGACGAGCCAGACCCGGCTGGCCTGGCTGGCCAGGCGGCGCTGGAGGGCGGGGCTTGTGGGGTGTGGCCACCGTGCGGTGGAGAGTGTTGGGGCTTGGGACGGTGTGGAGGGGCCCACGACGCTGACCTGGGATCCCTCAGGGGAGTGGGGCCGAGGACGGAACGGGGGGCGTGCTGGGCACTCTCCAAGGGGTGGATGGGAAGCCGGAGTCAGCCTGAGACGAATGGAGGAAGTCATCCTCATGCTGCAGAGAGAAACACTGAGCTGTAACCTAGGACTATCTTTAGTCCTCTTCTTTCAAGAGTTTCCCTGGGTTATCCAAACTCTGTGCCCCAGGAACAGTACCGTACTCTCACCCGTCTGGGCTGTGGATGGGACTACTGGAAGATATAGGGATCATTTAGGGGTGTCCAGCATATCCACGGCCGTCTGTAGTGAAAACACACACACATATATTATTATTACACTGTTATTGGCAGGCTAAACAGGGAGTGAAAGGGATGTTGCCATGAGGGGGACCGACAGAAACCTGTGAGGTCATTCCCAAAACAGTTCAAAAAGAAAATAAACATCCTGGAGGGAGACTCAAAGTGAGATTAACACAGATGCAAAGTTGAGAGGTGGAGGCATTAAACAGGCCCACTACCAGGCTAACAACCTAATATAGATGTGATACCTAACCTTACTGTAACCTTACCTCACACCTTAACAAATTCCTTACTCTACCCTGAACTCTTTCTTCACGTTTCGGTAGAAACTTCTGGGCTGGCCAAAATACTGGGACGCATTGGGCAGCCAATGAAATTCGAGAAGAGGCAGGACTTAACCACTGATAGCCAATCAAAACAGAATGCTTGCGTTGCAGCCTGTATAGTGGGACTGTGTTATTCCTCTAGAAGCAAACAACAGAAGGTAGAGCAAAAACCGAGACGCCAAAACAAGATCCTCCTGTCAAAACGAGGGGTTTTCAAACATGGCCGAACACAAAGGATTATGGGTACTCTGTGTGACGGGGATGAGAGGTTTGTGCCACATGTTGCCATAGAAACACCCTTACCTTGCTCCTCATCGCTTACAGATTCACAGTCTGACAGAACAGAAAGAATAAGTAGAAGAAGAAAACAGTCGGTGATTGAGGGAGAGGTGAGAAAAAGAGGAGGAGTAAACCGTTGAAAGAGAAGCAAGAGACCAAAGTTTGCAGGTGTGTAGAAGCAATTGGGGGACTAAGAAACCCTAGATGGGAAAAGGTTGTGTGTGTGTTTGCGTTCTGACCTGATCCACTATGGATTGTTTGTGTGTGTTTGTATTTGTGTTTGTATGTGTATGTGTGTATGTGTGTGTGTGTGTGTGTGTGTTCTGACCTGATCCACCATGGAGAATGTTTGCTGGGTGGTGGGGCTTCAGTCCTAAAGCAGAGAGAGGGGTTTTGGCCAAGCCTGGAGGAGAACGGGCTAGAGAGAGCGAGAGAAACAGAGAGAGAGAGCGAGAGAAACAAAGCGAGAGAGAGAGCGAGAGAAACAGAGAGAGAGAGAAACAGAGAGAGAGAGAGAGAGATAGAGAAAGAGGGCAAGAGCGAGAGCGAGAAAGAGATAAAAAGCGCGATAGAGGGAGAAAGGAAGAGATAGATAATGAGAGAAAGAGAGAGACCAAACCAAACTGTAAGTGTTTAGCCTACAGAAGATCTGAGCTGATTCATACAGAATACATAGTGTCAGATCCAAACAACCAACAAACTACAACAACAGGACAACCAGGATGGTGAATGGAGACACAGTACAACGTGCCCCGGCCATGCAAGTGTTGGGACATGGCATGCAGAAGGCAAACCAACACAGAACAGTTCACTGAGGGACTGGTGACACGGAGAGGGAACCAATGGCATCCTGAACAGTACATCTAGTAACTACATAGTAGTACTGTATATCCAAGGAGACACAATGACTACATGCCAGGATTGGGATCCAATCCATTTTTTTATTCAGTCAATTCATGAAGTGAATTGAAATGCCATCAGTTTTCCAGTTTTCCAGTGGAGGAAACAGTAATCTGAGTTTCAGTTTTCCAGGGAGTTGGCGTTGATGGTGGACTGGACACAGTAATCTTGAAGATTCTGAAGATTCATCAGTTTTTCCAGTGGAGGAAAAGAGTTTGGCTTGGGTTGGCGTGGTGGACTGGACACAGTAATCTGAAGATTCCACTGCATCCTCCACGTTGTGGACTGGAAAGAATCCCACATCAATTCTTTGTCTGTCTGTTCCTTCAGTTTTCCAGTGATGATAGTGCCTCCAGAGAATCTGGATTCAGGCAGGATGGAAAAGAGCAGGGTAGTGGGGCACAGTAATCTGAAGATAAGGGGGTAGATGGAGGGGGCATCTGGGGGCTCAAAAGCAGGTCCTTACTTCAACTACAGTGTGGCGGTGACCACTGCAGGAATAGGGAGCCCTAACCCTGGTTGGTCCCAAATAAGTCCAAAAGCAGTCTGTCTATTGAAATGATCATTAAGATAAATACAGATAGATACAGTATTTATCTCTATGGTATCTCTACGGTGCCAAGAAGCAATCTACTGTCTAACCTGACATGATTTATAGGTCATAGGTTAAGTGTTGAAACTACAATACATTATTATCTTCTATTTATTCCTGTGTGGCTCAGTTGGTAGAGCATGTAACTTGCCAGGGTTTGACCCCCACAGAGGAACAGTATGAAAAAGTTAAATGATGTATGCATTCACTACTGTAAGTCGCTCTGGGTACGTGTGCCTGCTAAATGATTCAAATGTCATTTTTCAGTTTTATTCCCAGTCTCTCATAATGTCTTTCACAGAGGGAATTAGTGTTAGTTTACCATTGAATCATCTCTACAAGAGAAAGAAAGGTGTTATTGAATTCATTTAGGAAAGCCACCACCACCGATTAGTCCCAATCAAAACACCAACAATTGAACATTACAGTAACAGCAGTGACTTTCTCTGGCCCTGTCCAAATCATGTCAGAACGCATCGTTCCTCCCTTATAAGAAGGCAATAAAGAAGGATGCATCTTAAAAGCATTGGAACTGGGCCCCCTTCTACAACCACTTATTGTGCATCACTTTAGGCTGCAACTGCAAGTACGAAAGATACTACATACTTAACGTTTATGGCAGTCGTATAATTGTGATTGACGAACAGTGGCAATAGAGTAAGGTCTACTGGCGCCCTCTGTCTGCAGGGAGGTGAACTTACACATGTTGAAGTAAGGGGTCTGAGGTGAGACAGGGAAGGCAGGGGTCAGGGGGTGGGCCTCACCACCACTGCTGAACATAGGACTGACAGCAGCCCGACCGTCAGCATCATCATCCCCATACGCCTCGCGGTAGCTGTGCATGGGGCCCTGGAAGGAGGGGACACAGCACACACACAACACACACACACACACACACACACAACATAACACCCCCACAGACACAGAAGGAGCCAGAAAATACACATGGACAAGGACAATACACACATAGAGGTAATGCAAACAGACACAGACAGAAAATAACACACAGATACAAATACAGACAGAGATAGCGACACATTACAAACCCACACACACCAACACAAAGTCCACATAGACACACACACAGCAACACAAAGTCCACACACACACACACACACACACACACACACACACACACACACACACACACACACACACACACACACACACACACACACACACACACACACACACACACACACAGTTACTCTCACAGTGAAACAATGATCTATTCAATGAACGGAAGACCATTTTAAGCTGATAAAGACGAGAGATAGAGAGCTTGCTGCCTGTGGCTGGACAGGGGTATGTACTCTACCTCTCTGGGTCTTCCTCCAGGGTTGAGGATGTGGAAGTGTGACGAGTGGACAGGGGAGCGCACCGGCGCCCCCGTGTGGGCTGGAGGGTCCTCGTTGCCACTCTGGTAGTGCCCCTCGCTAGTGGTCCGACGGCGGACGGTCTCCTGAGACTCCTCCGGCGTCATCCCACGGGAACGCATCCCTGGAACACCAACAACAGCGTCAGGAATTCCCAAAGGCTTTCCTTCAGTTTCAGGAATGTATTTAGGAAGAACGATAACTTTAAGGGGGATCTAAAATATGGATCTGGAAATAAGTTTCAGAGTGTATCTACACTGTATATTCCAGGTTTCATACATCATTCCAAACTTAAAATAAGTGATTTGCTTAAAATAAGAGGAATGTTGTCACAAGAAAGAGAGAGAGAGAGAGAGAGAGAGAGAGAGAGAGAGAGAGAGCGAGAGAGAGAGAGCGAGAGAGAGAGAGAGAGAGAACAAACCAGAGAAAGAATAAGAGCGATGGCGGTCAGATTGTGGCGTAGTGGAAATGCTTTCGTTGATGCCCTGAATACGAGCGTTGTACTCTGCTCACAGTGGGGGTGGTGGATAGGAGGCAGAGGTGGAGGAGGAGGAGGAAGAGAAGGAGGAGGAAGGAGGTGCAGAGGCAGATGCAATGGCGTGAAGGGTGGTCCAACAGAGCAGAGGAATGGATGGACAGAACAAGAGACAGAAACAGAAAAAGACAGAGAGAAAAAATGAATAAAGGAAAATGAACGTTTTATTCTGTAAAGTCATTAAACAAACAGAATAAAGATGGAAGTTCAAATTAGATATGAGAGAAATTAGAGCAGGGATAGAACCAAAATGTGCACATTCTGGAATCCCCCAGAACCGGATTGAGAAACACTGCTTCACCTCACATTAGTGTTATGGCATGTTTCCTGTTCTGTGTGGACTGCGGGAAGACTAGCTGCTGCTTTCACAACAGCTAATGATTCTAATAAAATATCAAACACCAAGTCAACATCTGCGGTAGAAGGACAAAGGCAACTACCAAATAAGCCCACTTGGTGGCATCTGTGAGAACCATCCCATACGCTTTCATACGTGGCGGACGTGAATGTGGAAAATGCATGGTAGCTGAGAACTCAACCAGCATGTCTATTCTTACCACCTTAAATCTCATCTCCATGGTCTCCAACTCCCCTCGCTGTAGGACACAGCTCAGAGCTCACCGTAGGTTTCAGACCATATCTGTCCTGCTCAACTAAGAGTTTCTATCTAGCTAGCTCAATGTCATAATGATTCCACCTATTACCAAGGTCAGACAAAGCTGGGGACATGAAACAGTAGCTTCTATTTCCACTATAACATTAGATATATTAGAGTACATGTAAATAGTAGCTTCTATTTCCAATATAGAATAAGATATATTAGAGTACATGTAAACAGTGCACATCACTATAGAATTAGATATATTAGAGTCATGTGGTTCTATTTCCAATATAGAATTAGGATATGTTTAGGCCATGTAAACAGTAGCTTCTATTTCCATATAGAATTAGATATATTAGACTATGACAGTAGCTTCTTACAGAATTAGACAGCATGTTCTATTTCCAATATAGAATTAGATATATTAGAGTACATGCAAACAGTGCAGCTTCTATTTCCAATATAGTTAGATATATCAGAGCGGTGCCTCACTGAAAAAGTCAGTGACAGAAGGCCCTGCATTTGACTATGACTGTCCCTTACAGTTCACAGCATGTTTGGTAACAGTTATAAGCGGTGTTATTATGTAGTAGTGGCAGGTAGCCTAGTGGTTAGAGCAGTGGGCCAGTAACCGTAAGGTGGCTGAATCGAATCCCTGAGCTGACAAGGTAAAAATCTGTCGTTCTCCCCCTGTTCCCTAACCCCCTGTTCCCCGGGTGCTGAAGACGTGGATGTCGATTAAGACAGCCCCTCCCCCTCACCTCTCTGATTCAGAGGGGTTGGGTTAAATGCGCATTTCAGTTGTACAACTTTCCTAATGCATTATAATACTTGTCATAAGCACATATGACATCATTATAATGTATTTTTGCTTTTATGTATTGTGACAGCGAATACCTCTGCTTTTGAAAATGACATAATGAAACATGAAATATGAAAATGTCAGAAAATTGTGAAACTAAACAGGGATATTCAATCTAATCTCAATCCGGTAGTGACTTACCAGCGATGCGTTGAGCCACCAGGCCTCCAGGTTGAGGTTCTCCTCTCAGGTTCTGGCCTTTGAGAAGGGGAAGAGTTGGGGAGGGGGAGGAGGAGGTGCTGTAGCCATGATAGGGAGACCCCTCCCTTGCGGTCTGGGGAGTGGGACACCACCGTCCCACCTGGGTACGAGTTCAGGGGCTTCATCTGGAGCTGTCCGAAGATGGGGAGGAGTCAGAGGGGTAGAGGGGGGAACCAGGCCCCTGGGCTGGGTGCATGTGGTAGGGGCTCGGGGGTGTATGGGAGTGGTGTTTGTATGGGGCTGGTACGAGGCGGACCTCGGGGGACATACGACAGGAGAGACTCAGCCACAGGACTCTGGATGGGCGACGTTGAAACCCGGCCAGCCGTCGACCTCAGAGGCTGTCCAAAGGCATTGTAGTTAATGTTATAGCCATGGATGGCTGAGTCTGCCTGGTAGGATGGCCTGGCCAGAGATTGGGAGAAGGGGATCTGGGCTGGCCTCCGACTCTGTTCTCACCAGAGGGGGCGCTGTAGGACTTGGGCACCTGTCCTGTGTGTGGTCCAGATCCAGCATCAGCATGTCGAGGGCTTCGATAGACTGCTCTATGTCATGCTGAGAGGCGGTGGGGGGAAGTGGGGCAGACTGTGGGTACTCTGTAAGGGAGGACCGAAGGGTCATCTGGCAGACTGTACTGGTGCCATGCGCTCAGCCCCCTCTGCCTCCCTGCTACTGGTGCCCTCTCAGGGGCCCTGGGCAGCTTGGGCCTCCAGGCTCTGGGGGTCCCGAAGGACTGGGAACGCTGCATACTCCCGTTCTGGTAACTGTTAGAGAGTACTCCTCCTCCTGGGGCGAACTGGAGTCCATGATCCGCTCCTGTGCCGACGTAGAAGTCCTGTGACTCCATGCACCGGCATCTCCGTAGCTTCTCTAGGTATGGCCCATGTTCTGCCTGTTGATGGGTATCTGTGATTGGTAGTACAGCTCTGCAGGGCGTGGCCTGGCCCTCCAATGACGAGAGTGTTCCCAGACTGTCCACGCTGTTACCCTCCTGACTGATGTGCAGCTCCTCATCCAAAATGTCCGTCTCACGCTCCCGGTGGAGGGGGCTGCAATGAGCCGGGTATGCCCGCTGGCGTGCACCTGGGCTGGGACAAGGTGGCGTACTGCCCCCGGGGCTGGTGGAGGTAGCCAGGTGCGCCTGGCGGTGGGAGCATGGGGGCCTCAAGGCCACTCAGAAGCTGGTCCAACTCTCTCTTCTCCTGGGGACTGAGAGGGGATGACTGGGCGTGTTGTGGTTCTGGTTGGTGTTCACCGCTCCATGCAGCAACAGACCGTGGTCATCTGTGCGATCGGGTTTTGACGGATGCTGTCGAAGTTCTGTGAGTCGCTGTTGACCGACAGGGCGTGGTCGACCGCGGGCAGGGAGGCGTGGCCCACTACCGGGAAGGTGCGGTCAGAACTTGGGAGGGTGTGGTTAGGGTGTTGGTGGGTGTGGTCTGCGTTGGTTAGGGGGTGGTCGAGGACGGGAAGGCCGTTGATTGTGATCACTCCATCGAGGGACTCTTTCTTGTGGACTCGGGCATACAGGCTGCCGTCGAGGGGGCCTTGGGTGTGAACAGCGTCTGAAAGAGAGAAGAAGAATACATGCTATTAAAAGGTGCACAAACAAAGAGGAGAAACAAACACATTTCTGATTTTGAAAACTCCTCACAAATGACCCAACATCACAGTGACTTTCACACCACAGGGACTTGTGCCTGACTCCTAACTGTTTCCTGAGACTGGACCACGACAGCTAGTCCCCATGGAAAAGAGAATTCACTCCATCCTCCAAGGAGACACAACTTAATGGAAGCTTAAGTCAACACAACATATTTTTTATCTAATACAGTAGTGTTGAGTG